>NC_056524.1:2242193-2284736 GCF_019175285.1 Sceloporus undulatus | reverse complement strand
GGACAGTAAAAGCTGTTCAACAGTAAAACAGACTCTCTGAGAGAGTGGTGGAGACTTGTTCTTTGGAGGTTTTTGAACATAAAGTTCTTCTTAAGGCTTAGGTGGATGCTCTTTTCCTGTAGAATCGTAGCATTGTAAAGTTGGAAGAGACCACTAGGGCCATCCAGTCCAACCTTCTGCCATGCAGGAAATCTCAAGTCAAAGCATCCCTGACAGATGGCCATCCAGCCTCTGTTTAAAGACCTCCAAGGAAGGAGACTCCATTACTCTCCATTGAGGGAGTGTGTTCCACTGTCAAACAGCCCTTTTTGTCAGAAGTTCCTCCTCATGTTGTGCTGGAATCTCTTATCCTGGAGTTTGCATCCATTGTTCCAGGTCCTGTTCTCTGGAGCAGCAGAAAACAAGCTTGCTCCATCCTCAAAATGGTATCGCTTCCAATATTTAAACAGGGCTCTCATATCACCTCTTAACCTTCTCTTCTCCAGGCTAAACATCCCCAGCTTCCTAAACCATTCCTCATAACAGTTAAGAGGTTATATGATAGCCCTGTTTAAGTATCAAGGAGGGAGCAAGCTTGTTTTCTGCTGCTCCAGAGAATAGGCCCTGGGTCAATGGATGCAAGATGCAGGAAAAGAGATTCCACCTCAACACTTGGAGAGTGATGGAGTCTTCTTTGAAGATTTTTAAACAGGACTTTCTTCCTAAGGCTTAGGTGGTTTCTCTTTTCCATTGCTCCCCAATATCAACCTTGTGTGATAACGTCCTACAACACAAGTGTGGATTCAAATGTCAAGAAAAGGGATTCCGCCTAAATGTTAGGAATAACTTCTTTACGATAAGTGCTTCTCATCAGTGGAATGAACTGCCTTGGACGGTTGTGGGCTCCCCATCTTCTGAGACCTTTAAGCAGAGTTGGAAGGGCAGTGCTTTAGCTGCGTATTCCTAGATGGCAGAATGGGTTTGGACTGGATAGCCCTTGCAGCCCCTTCCAACTCTGTGGTTGTGCAATCAGCTACCTATCACGACCTTATACAAATATCCAAAAAGAAATATTTCAGCACAGAAACAAAGAAGAGATTGCATCTTCACATTGCTCAACAATACCAGGAGCCATTTCATAATGAAAAGAGGAAGCCAAGCACTGAGGAAGGAAGGAAATTCTGGGCACATAGCAGCAACCTGGAGACCAGCTGTTGTAACCATTCAGTGAACATTAGGTTTGCCACACTTACTCTTCTGAACTTTATAGCAGCAGTAAAGGCAAGGATCTAAGCAGGTTCAAAACAATAGAATGATCATTGGTGTGTATCTCCATGCCATAAACCATCACAGCTTGGGTGAGTTATTTTGGACTACAACACCCAGAACCCAGAACTCAAGTGTGGCCACTGGGTGGGGATTCTGGAACTTGTAGTCCAAAAAATAATTCACACAACTTCTGCACCCACAGACTGCCATCTCCTTCAAGACCTAGCCCCAGAAGGGCATTCCACGTCCCTACACCTTCCCAAGGGCTGCATCCACAATGCAGAATGAATGCAGCTTGACATGACACCATGGCTCAATGCTATGCAATGCTGGGATTTGTACCATTGCAAGATATTTAGCCTTCGCTGTCAGAGAGCTCTGGTGCCACAACAAACTACAAATCCCAGGATCCCACAGAATGAAGCCAAGACAGTTGAAGGAGTATCAAGCGGCATTAATTCTGCAGTGCAGATGCAGACAATGACAGTAAACTTCCACATTCACTCTTCTGCCACCGAGTAGAGCTCAAGTCAGGCTTGAACTTGAAAAAGCAAGAATGCAGCCCAGGTCTTTGGTTTGTACTCATAGGACACTCTTTTACAGTAGTTCAAGGAACACAGCTACTGCTAAAGAAATAAAACCACAATGACATTCCTCTAGTTCTTGTCGGAGCAAGGCTAGGGGTCATAGGGACAGAGAAACTAGTTTGCACTAGCCATGGCAATTAAAATAAAACAACTTCCAAACACGGTTTTATAACTGAGATTTAAAGAAGATACTGGCAAAAATTATTTTCCATCAGAAAATATTAAATTTATTATTAAATAATAAATAAATAAAATAAACAACTAAATAAGCAAAAGCATACCAACCTGAACATGTCTGTGTTCAGTTACTCAGTTTCCTTGGTCACTGAGTTTCCTGCAGATCTCTCTCAACCTCAAAGCAGAAAGCGTGCATTGCCTAACTGGAAGTAAGCTTCTAGTCCCTAGGAGAGACCCAATTTCTTGTCTTGGCTCCTCTTCCAGGAACCTGATTGGTTCTTTTTATCCCATCGCAATGTGTATTGCAATGCAATAAGTTTTTCCCTTCAATTGCACAACTTCTCTGTGTTACTTGGGGCGGGTGCCTTAAACTTCACAAAGAATTCAGTTTTGCACCATGTGCATTGAGTTAATCCCTTTATTTTATGGTTTTGCAAGCAAGTTTCTTGTCCCTTGAACAGGTGCAAGTTGTTCAAAAGCAAAGGTGAAGCGTTGCTGACAGATATAGGGACAGCTGAACCCGATCAACTTCTGCCAACTAAAAGGGCCAAAATGCAGAGAGAAATAAAACCACCAAAAAAGGCCAGCTTTCTAGAGCTGGGTAAGAATCTCAGGAACCTAGGAAGTTGTGTTATAATGAATCAGACCATCATCTTCATTTACGTCATACTCTTTTCCCCAAGGCTGAGATTCAAAGTAGCTTATGAATTAAATGATTACAGTACAACTAAAGACACACAAAAAGTCAGCAATAAAACAGAATTAAGCTTATCCAGGGGTAGCTGTGTTGGCCATGGAGCAAAGTACAGTACAATAACATCCCAGATCCACAAAACAGGGATACTTTTCTTGGCCAACCAAATTATCTGCTGGACCTTAGATCCAGGACATGCCACAAATACCAAAATCTGTGGATGCTCAATAAATGCAATGGCATAGTGAAATTACATCCCTTCGAATGGAAAAATCAAGGCTTGCTTTTTGGATGTGATAGATTTCTTGAACAGCCTTGAATATCAAGCCATGGATGGTTGAATCAGTGGCAAAGGAATCTGTTGATACGGAGGGCCAACTGTACATTGTTGCAAGCTTTCTGAAAGGAAAAGCTGGATGGCCATCTGTCTGGAGGGCTGTGATTGTGTATTCCTGCATGGGCAGACGTTGGACTGGGTGGCCCAAATCCCAAATCACATCCCAAATCCAGAAGACAGTGATACCTTTATTGGACCAACCAAAATGCACAAAATTCATGTCACAAACTTTCAAAGCTCCACCAGCTTCTTAATCAAGCAAAGTTGCTAAAATTCATACAGGATAAAACTATTAGCCACAATAAAACTATTTAAAACATGTGCTTACAAGTTGCCTGTTGACTTATGGTGACCCCACAAATCAACCTTGGAGCCGCTGGGATCAAACTCACAAGCCTGCAATTGCAGTATGTGCATTTGAACCACTGCGCCACCAGGAGTGAGGAAGGAGACCAAAATGGCCAATGGTCTGGAAACCACCAAACCCCTATGACAAATGTCTTAGGGATCTGGGTATGTTTAGCCTGGGAAAGAGGAGGTTAAGAGGGGATACGATCACTCTTTTTAAATATTTGAAAGGATATCATACTGAGGATGGTGTAAGCCTTTTTTCCCTGCTGCTCCAGAGACTGGGACACAGAGCAATGGATGCAAGCAACAGGAAAAGAGATTCCAGATCAACATTAAGAAGACCCTCCTGACAGTAAGAGCTGTTCAACAGTGGAAGATGCTGCTGCCTCGAAGGGCAGTGGAGTCGCCTTCTTTGGAGGTTTTTAAAGAGAGGCTGCTCAGTACCAGGCAAGGGAGATGGTGGCATGTTTGCGGTCAGGATGACTGGGCTGAATTGGACTTCTTGCATAGCTCTTTCAATTGTCAGACTGAAACCCAAAGTAGATTCACTGTTCCACTGGGATGGAAACCTCGGTGGCAAAGACTGGGGTGTCTGGGGATGAAAATCTCCCTGATTTGGCAGCCAGTGAAGCTGATTTTTATTTTTATTTTTCCCCTGGGGTTCAAGGGCCTTAAATGGTCTCTAGGGGCAAAACGTTGGGCTACAAGGCCTCATATGTTCCTTGGTCTGAACTTTACACACGTCAGAATTACAAGCTGGCAGGGTATAAACAGCTGTGGGAATGGGATGCTGACATGGCCCATGGCTCATGGCTCCAATGCCACTGGGGCGGTGCATCCAGGTTTTAGCCTCAGCTTCCAAGGGGGCTTCTGACAATTAAACAGCTCCCCCTACAGGCCTGAATGAGCTCTGCAATGTTATTGGTCTGCCAGCCACCTGCCCCAGATTGGTAGAAGGAAGGAGAAGGAGAGGAGTATTGATTCTGGGAAGAGCTGGGGGGCTGCAAGGGAAAGCTCTCCTTGTGGCTGGACTGGGCTGGAGAGAGTCCAAGCAGCCGCCTTCCAGTCCTGGCAAAGGCCCAAGACACCCATCAGGGAGCCGCCAGGGAGCCAGCGAAGAGACAGAGGACAATGCAGAGGAAAAGCTAAGAGGCTGAAAGGTGCCTCGGTGGGGGAAGAAATAAATCATATTCCTGGAAATCGGCCTGAGATCATTCATCTTTCCAGCTCCCTCCCTCCTGCTTCCGAAAGGCTAAAAAGCCATTTGTTGGCTGGAACCGAGAGGAGTTAGAAGATCTCCACAGCCCCACTACCGTCTCCTCTGGCCATGTCTCTCTCTGGCCTTTGCTTCCCTTCCTGAAGATACAAAGCTGGAAAGAGTGAAAGAGCATTCATTTCCCTATGGGGGAAAGGCTTTCCCCATACATAGGAAACCCTAAGAACAGAGAAATGACACTTCAGTGCAGTTTCGTCCAATATCTGTGCTTTGCAAAGTGTTTTGGGGATTTTTTAGTTAGAGGAGAAAACTAATGGAACTATTCATTCTTATATATAAATGATGGAGAATGCAAAGATTTCCATCCCTAACCACTTACACACACAAGCACACACTTAACACACACCAAATCCTGGGTGTTGTGGGCTTTTCGGCCCTCAAGAGTGACAGTCTGCAATAAATGATCTACATCTTTAAGACCATGCCTGTTCCAAAGAACAAGGAAAGATTAATTCCCCAGATCGCTTGACTTAAAGTATTCCTTACTCAAGTTACTCTTCAGAGTGCACACCTCTGGGCAAACACATTCCTTTTATTTTTATCTACAAATAGCACCTTACCTATCTAGGTGCTATATATACACACACACTTACATACACACACTTCATATCTGCCATATACTATGTATTAAAAATTCAGGCTCATCACCACACCAGATAAACTCCTTTTTTAAATGGACTTCACATTAAAATGATCATAGAATCATAGAGTTGGAAGAGAGCCCAAGGGTCCTGATCCAGTCCAACCCCATTCTGCCATGCAGGAACTCCCAGTCAAAGCACCTCCAAGAGATGGTCATCCAGCCTCTGTTTAAAGACCTCCAAAGAAGGGGACTCCACTTCTCTCTGAGTTTTTTGTTAGTATGTTGTTATTCTTTTAAAGCAATGTTTTGAATAGTTTTAGTTCTACGGACACTTTTGATACTCTTTTAATCATACATTTTAAAGGGTTTTTTAAAATCTACATGTGTTTTTACTTGTATTTTGTAAGATGCTTTGAGATGCAGATTTGGAGGAAAAGTAGTTAAAGCTTTCCTTTTCCTTGGTTCAATCAAAGTAAGTCAAGAAACCAGAAGAAAAACCAAGACTTGGAAAGGCAGCCATGAAGAAACTAGAGGAGGTCCCCAAGTGTTAAAGACATAAAACTCAGTACCGAATTTAAGAATCATCCATGCCATTTTATTTCCAGTTTCTATGTATGGTTGTGAAAATTGGACAGTGGAGAAAGCAGACAGGAAAAACATTAAACTCATTTGATATGGAGAGGAGTCCTACAGATACCGTTGCAAAGAAGAACAGATCAGTGGATCCGAAAGCAAATCAAGTCTGGTCTCTCACTAGACATGTGGATGACTAAACTGAGGCTGTAGTACTGTACTTTAGATACATCATGAGATGGCAAAAGTTACTGGGAAATAATGCAAATGTTCAGTAGAAAAGGAAGAAGGAAGAAGACTGCACAACAGCTGGATGGACTCAGTCAAGGAAGCCACAGCTGTCCTGAGTTTGCAAGCAGGGATGTGGATGACCGGAGATCTTGGAGGTCTCATTCCTAGGGCTGACATAATTGAAAAACATAGCTGTGTTAGTCTTGAAAAACAGCATACAAAGGGCTCATGTAGTACCTTTGGGACCAACTGAAAGAAAGAAGCCAGTAGCATGAGCTTTCATAGACTTGAGGAATCTGAGGAAGTAGGCTCAAGTCTGTGAAAGTTCATGCTACCATGTTCTTTCCTCCAGCTGCTCACAAAGGGGCTGCAGGATCCCTTTAGAGAGCAGACGTTGGCCCCATTCCCACTTACAGATAAATCAATGTGCAATCTGAATCGATGGATCGATTAGACAGCAAAGCATGGTTCCCACTACATTTGCTCCGATCGTATTTTTTTCCCTGTAAATTAATCCATTTGTGGTTTACATTCATGCATAAATCGATTCAAAATAGACACGCTCCAGCTGGCTGAAGGGCAAATTTAAATTGATTCTGATCCGCATCTGGTTCAGACTTGCATGGAATCAATTTATTGAAAAAGATGTGGAAAAAATCAGTGTCAAAAAGATGCAGGCTATATGGGGCTGGTGCATGGCCCCCCTCACCACATCGCTTCAGCGATTCAATTTAAGTGGGAACCAGGGTCATTTGAACCGGTTCAAACCGAATTGCGATCCGGTTTAAAAGGTAGTGGGAATGAGGCCATATAGAATCACAGTGTTGGAAGAGACCCCAAGGGGCATCCAGTCCAAGCTTCTTGGGCCATGCATGAAGACACCATCCAAGCACATCCAGTGACAGATGCCCACCCAGCTTCTGTTTGGAAGCCTCCAAAGGAGGAGGCTACACCACAATCCAAAGGAATATGTTCCACTGTCGAACTGCTCTTACTGTCAGGAAAGACAGATAGATGATAGATTTCCTTGTGCAAAGTCTTTGTAGAGGAGACAGCTGACTCCTCCTTCCCGTTCTTCCTCCCCCTCCTCTTTCCCTTCTTGCATTCCTTTGTTCTCTCTGAGTTTTCCTAAACAAGTCCCCTTGCGTCTGCCAGTGCTGGTCTGCCAGTTTGGGTATGCTGTGTGCAACCGTGGCTGATGGACAGATGCTCCCCCAGGCACTAGGAAAGCAGAGCTTGCAACATGAAAAACCCTGTGCTTTCCAGGCAGAGAGGCTGATGTCTTGCGAGGGACTTCTTGTTGGTTCCCTTTCTGCAACTGGCAGAGATCGGGGCCTTGGGCAATTCACTGCACCCTTGGCTTCTCCGAATGGCTAATGAGAGCAAGACTGGAGGATGCCTTGCAGGAGGACATCACAGCTACTGCTTTCTGTCTCTGAGAATGTATGAGATGTGCAAAAAGATCTGACATGGAAACAGAGAGGCAATGGAAACCAGAACCCAAGGCTGCTTTGATTTCCCTTGAAACTCCCATTAAAACCCCTTGACCTTCACACTAGCAGCAGGCTAGCTCTCTTTCCTCAAAGAACCTGACTAATTCCAGATCTACAAAGATGCGTTCTGAGACAGGGAGATGAAATCCGACAAGAGGCTGGTGGAGAGATCAATCGACGTTTCCCCAGCTATTGAAACACTTGTCTTCTTGTGTTGTCTTTGGATCTCTGTGAATCTCCGTGCTCCTGTTTTCCGTTGGGATTCCTTTTGCAAGCAGATTTTGGAAGGAACCCTTGAGAGGCAGAGATTAAGTGGGAGAGCTGGGCAGAAAACTTTATAAACAGAGACAGGACAACAGTTAACGCAGAGAGAAACTATCAAATCAAAGAATCCTAGATTTGGAAGAGGCTCCCAAGGCAAGGGCCATCCAATCCAACCATATTCTACCATGAAGGAAGACACCATCAAAAACCTTCTTTGTGACAGATGGCCATCCAACCTCCATTTAAAAACCTACCAAGAAGGAGACTTCACTACTCTCCAAGGCAGCATCTTCATTGTCAAACAGGTCTTGCCATCAACAAGTTCTTCCTAAAGTTTAAGCAGAATCTCTTTTCCTGTAGTTTGCATCCATTGCTCCATATACTGGTCTCTGGAGCAGCAGAAAACAAGCTTGCTCCATCCTCAAGATGACATCCTTTCAAATATTTAAACATGGGTCTCATGTCCCCGCTTTAAAAAAAATCTTCACCAGGCTCAATATACCCAGCTCCCTAAGCTGGGTATAATTGGTGGTTTCCAGACCCTTCACCATTTTAGTCGCCCTCCTCTGGACACTCTCCACTTTCCATATTCTTCTTGAATTGAGGTACCCAAAACTGGACACAATATTCTAGCTGAGTTCTGACCAGCACAGAATAGAAGTGTATTACTATTTCCATCACTCTAGATACTAAACCCGTCATGAGGCAGCCTAGGATCATATTGACTTTCTTAGCTGCCACATCACATTGCTGACTCATGTTTAGCTTCTGGTCCTCCTAGATCCCTTTTGCATGTACTGCCATCAAGCCAGATGTCCCCCATCCTATATCTGTGCATTTCATTTTTACTTCCCAAGTGTAGTATCTTACATTTTTCCCTCTTGCAATTCATTTTGTTAGGCTTGGCTCAGCTTTCTAAGGTCTTTTCCTCAGAAATGCACTTGGGAATACTCTTGGACCCGGATCTGAGCCTGGATGCCCAGGTTTCAGCAGGATTGAGGAGTGCATTTCCAGAGTTAAAACTAGTGCACCAGCTGCACCCATTCCTCTTGAAGTCAGATATAGCTATAGTGACACATGCCTTCATTGCATCCCATTTGGATTGCTGTAACACACCCTGAGAGCCAGCAAGGTGCAGCGGTTTGAATGTTGGACTATGGCTCTGGAGCCCAGGGTTCGAATCCTGGCTGGGCCATGGAAACCCTGGCTGGGCCATGACCTTGGACAAGTGACACTCTCTCAGCCTCATGGGAAGGCAATAGCAATCCCACTCTGAAGAAACATGCCACGAAGACCCCGTGATAGGTTTGCCTTAGAATTTGCCGAAAGTTGGAAAGAACTTGAAGCCACCCAACAACAACAACGGCAGCAATAATGATAATAACAATACACCTGCTTTTGAAGACTGCTTGGAAACTGCAACAGGTCCAAAATGCTGCAGCAAGGCTGGTAATAGAAACACATAACTCTCATGAGTTAACAACTTGGCTGGCTACTGATCTATTTCCAGACCAAATCCGCTGGCTACCGGTCCATTTCCAGACAGAATAGTGGCTGCAAAAACCTAATGTTCAAATGCACTCTGGTGCAAAGCTTTCTCTTCATCTTGTGTCACAAGAGCATTGGGGACTCATAAATACAATGAGCCCCATGTTCCTTGGAAAAGAGCTACCCTCTTTCAATAATAACAATAAATATTATTATTATTATTATTATTATTATTATTATTATTATTATTATTAAATCATAGGCCCCATTTTCTCTTACAAATAAATCAGTGTGCAATCCGAATCAATGGATTCAACAGTGGAGTGTGGTTCCCATTACATTTGCCCCAATTGCATTTTTCCCTCTAAAATAATCCACTTGTGGTTCCCATTCACAAATGAATAGATTCAAATTGATTCGGTTCCAGCTGGCCAAAAGGGAAATTTGAATTGATTCCGATCCACATGTGGTTTTCACTTGCGCAGATTCGATTTATTGAAAAAGAAACAGGGAAAAATCAGCATCAAAAAGAAGTGGGTTAAATGGGTCTAGCGCATGGCCCCCCCTCTCAGAATCGCTTCAGCGATTCGGATTCAGTAGGAACCAGGGTCCTACTTCACCATCTGATTTAAAAAGTAGTGGGAATGAGGCCATAGAAATTCAGTGCTTAAAGGGAGCACAAGGACTACCTCATCCAACCTCCTGCCATGCAAGAATACACAACTAAAGCACTCTGGAAAGATGCCTATCCAGCCTCTGTCATTCGAATCCATTGGTTTTATATCCTAGCCTCTGGAACAGCAGAAATCAAGCTGGCTCCATCTTCTGCACATGAGATCCGTTCAAATATTTAAAGATGGCTCTGCCATATTCCATCTCAGTCTTCTCTTCTCCAAGCCAAACACACCCAGCTCCCTAAGTCCTTCTTCATTGGGCTCTGTTTCCTCTGTTGAGGCATGCTAAAATCTCTAGGACAAAATAAAGAGCCAGCCTAGGAAACCAGGAACAGGTGGCAAGCCTAATTGATATAAATAATTTTAATTACCCAATTAATGTATCACTTAATGAAAGGACAAGAGAGAACAGCTCTGCTCCAAGGGACCATTAGTGGTGAAACATGTCTTTGGGATGGCGTGGGATTCCTTGGTCTTACTTCTTTTTGGACTGACTTGGTTCTCATGCTTTTTAACAGCACTCTGACACAGCTATACACACACAAAATAAGTATATTTTGCTGGACAATGTGCACCTCTCCAAATGTTGATTGACTATGATACCCAGCATCCCTCAATATTGGTCCTGCTGGCTGAGACCGATGGTAGTTGCAGTCCCAAAACTACTAGAGGATCAACATCTTCACCTTTCTAGATAGGGGGAAATCCTTTTTCTTTCCCCTTTTAACTCCTTTTTTTACTAAAACGCCCACTAATTCTCAAGGTGGCAAGGCCTGTGACCATACTGTCTAAGGGATTTGGGGAGATGTAGTGCAAAAAAATGATATCTTCTACCTATTCCTTGGCTACAACTCCTTGGCTACAACTCCTTCCCTCTTGTCTAATCCCCTCTGGATAAATTGGATTATGACTCCCATCATTCACACCAATGGTGACTGGTGACTCTGCCAGCTGGGAATGATGGGGTTTGTAGTCCAACACATCGAGAGAGCATCAGACCAGAGAATGATTGCTCTGTTGACATTTAACAGCCTCTGGAATTCTTTCAAAGCAACAAGAACGCAGCTCTATAGATTTTGGACAATGCTGCATGCGGGGGGTGTTGTGTGTGTAAGTGTGTGTGCATTTATGAACATGTGTCACTAACACTCTCCATGGCAACTGAAGGAAAGCCAAGAAGAATCAGTTTAAATTGCAACACGGCAGACTTAAGTTATGTTCTGGCTCCCGAGAGCCCCCCAGGGAGAGAGAGCGGAGCCTCCCTTGCAAGGAGTTTCAATAAAAGAGACTGAATAACAGCCAAGAAGGTTTCTCTTTTCCAAAGAAAGAAAGAGGATCTCTTGCAAGAGTTAAGACCATATTTAAGGATTTGAGAGTATGGATGAAGGAAGAGGGTGAACCTGGTTTGGTTCATTGGCTTCATTAGGGAGGGCAAGGGGTGCAGATGGCACTGGGTGGCATCTCACAAAAGGGGTGACACTGGTTGAGTCCTCATCCTGGTGCTTGGATTGTGTCTTCCTGCATGGCAGAAAGGGGATTAGATGGCCCCGGGGGTAACTTCCAACTCTGTGATTCTATGATGCCATGAAATTATTATTGTTGTGATTATTAATTTGATTTCTATCCTCTCTTTCTCCCCCAAGGCAGCTCACAAATTAAATCTAAAAACATAGAACCATAGAGCTGGAAGGCACCACAAGGACCATCCAGTCCAACCCCATTCAGCCATGCAGGAACTCACAATCAAAGCATCCCTGACAGATGGCCTCTGCTTAAAGACCTCCAAGGAAGGAGACTCCATTACGCTCCTAGGAAGAAGTGTGTCCCACTGTCAAACAGCCCTTACTCTCAGGAAGTTCCTCCTCCTGCAGCTTCCATCCATTGCTCTGGGTCCTAGTCTCTGGAGCAGCAGAAAACAAGCTTGCTCCCTCCTCAATATGGCATTCCTTCAAATATTTAAACAGGGCTATCATATCACCTCTTAACCTTCTCTTCTCCAGGCTAAACATCCCCAGCACCCTGAGTTTTTCCTCATAGGGCATGGTTTCTCAGATGCAGATGCCAAGAACCAGAAGCGGAGGGGAGGTGAAGCAGAGTTAAATTGGAATATCAAGGCCCAGCCCTTTTGATCTTGCTGTTTTGCTTGGCTTGTTCATTTTTATCGATTGCTATCTCCACAGCTGTGATTGCTTCTGTTGTTTTGAACTCTTCAAAATCACTCCTGAATGAAATAGTGGGATAGCAGATTCTAGTAATTAAACTAACCAGCAAGCGAACATGGCTAGTCCCAGACGCATGAGATTGGTCATGGTGTCTCAGCATTGCTGAGTATATAACTAGCATAATATTTGGATGAACCTCACAACCCAATAAGCTGATGGACCACAGAACCACCTGTCTTGGAAAGTGGCAGGCTGTCCTTTGTTGGTAGCTTTTAAGTTAAGGCTAGATGGCTGCCTATCGAGGATGCTATAGCAGTCGAATTCCTGAATCACTGGGGATTTGGCTAGAAGACCAAATCTTTCCAGATCTGAGACTGCATTTGCACTGCGGAAATAATGCAGTTTGACACCGCTTTAACTGCTATGTCTCAGTGCTATGGAACCCTGGGGCTTGTTGTACGCTGTGGACTTTTGTAGACTTCTGGGTGGTGTTTTTTGTTCCTATTGTTGGCTGAAAATGCACTGGTTCCACCAACCGAGGGTCCATGAATTGCTGAAGTCTGATCTCCTGTCCAAGTTCCCACATTGAGCCACCTCTATGCCATTGACCCAGATCTTCCTCTTGCTCCAACTCTACCTAACTATCCTGAACACCCGCAACTGTGGGGGAAATTCTCTTGGTTTGTCCCAACTTGAGTAGACCCTCTTATTCTTTGGTTGAATGGTGAACCAACAGTTGTGTAAAATTCAGTGGCTCTGCTATAGGTGGGACTAAAAATAGGGACTAAGAATACTAGGCAAATCTGGCTCTTGTATTGGTTTCCAGGCCTTTGGTCATCTCAGTGGCCCTTCTTTGGATGCGTTCCAGCTTGACCATATCCTTCTTGAATCCTTTGCCCAGAAATGGACACAGAATTCCAGACCAAAGCACCATACCGTGGGACTATCCCTTCCCTAGATCTGGATACTAGACTCGGACTACTCCTCTTCTTGATCTGGAAATTTTCCTTGATCTCCAGGGAATCTTTGGAGATTGCAAAAGTGGGGTTCAAGAGCCACGTGGAACTGACGGTCCAAGCTTTTCCCATACTTGGAGTAGAAGATGTCCGAGTGAGAACACCTGTGAAAGTGGGATGCTGGCATATCAGTTCACATAGCATCATAAAAGCAATGTAATATCAAGGCAGTTAATCCTCCCTTTATATGGCACAGAGGTATACGGAATGCAAGCAATTACACTCCGTAAATGAGCTGCAGGGCTCACAAAACCCCAAAACTGAATGGCTGCCGTTTCAGGACAGAACAAAGCCAGTTTAGGCTTGACTGAGCTCCTGAGATTGTGAATAAACCGCAAGGTAAATGTAGCACTACTAATGGAGGAACACTCCCCGGACTCTTAAAAACCCACCTTCCAACATCGCTACACAGTTATTGCCCAGGGTCTGAACTGGAGAGAGGTGAGCATTGAAGAACAGAGTCTGCAAGAATGCAACCACAGAGTCATAAAATCCTAGGAGCGGAAGGGATCTGGAGGATAATCTAGTCCAGCCCTTTGCCAGCCCAGAAACAAATAGGTAAAGCACACCTGAGAGGCAGACTGTCCAATCTCTGCTTAAAAACATTCACTGAAGGAGAGAGAGTATCATCTTCAGAGGAAATCCATTCTACTGTCTTCCTAGTGTTTACCAGAATGTCCTTTCTAATCATATGAATCCATTCTGTAGCCACATTGCAGAATTAATGCTGTTTGACACAGCTTTAGCTGTCAAGGCTCCATGCTATGGAATTCTGTGATTTATAGTTTGTTGTGGCACGGAAGGCTAAATATCACACAAAAAATACAAATCCCAGAATTCCATAGCATGTCAAAGCTGCTTCAAACTGCATTTATTCTGCAGTGCAGATGCAGCCTAGGATAGCCCCTTTTTCTGCTCTCCCTCCACTGGCAAGAAAAGACCTTCTTATATACCCAAACCATTGACTATTAACCCTAGCCTTTGCAAAAGGTCTTATAATTACACTGTGCTTTATTTTTATCATATTTTAACTGCTTTTTAAACTGTTTTAAATTAACATTTTTTAAAAAAATATGGTTGTTTATTTAACTGCGTTTTAACTGTTGTATTATCCATTGCTTTAACGTTTTTGTGGTTTCAACTTACATTGTGAACAGCGTTGGGTCTCAAACCAGGATAATGGTGGTAAATTAGTTAATTAAATCATAGAACCATAGAATCCTAGAGTTGGAAGAGACCCTAAAAAGGGCCATCCAGTCCAACCCATTCTGCCATGCAGGAACTCTCAATCAAAGCATACCCAACAAATGGCCATCCAGAATCTGTTTAAAGACCTTCAAAGAAGGAGGCTCCATCACTCCCAGAGGGAATGTCTTCTACTGTCGAACATCTCTTACTGTCAGGAAGTTCCTCCTAATGTTGAGCTGGAATCCCTTTTCCTGGAGCTTGCATCCATTGTTCCATGTTCTGGTCTCTGGAGCAGCAGAAAACAAGCTTGCTCCCTCCTCAAGGTAACATCCCTTCAAATATTTAAACAGGGCTATCATATAACCTCTTAACCATCTCTTTTCCAAACTAAACATACCCAGCTCCCTAAGTCGTTCCTCATAGGGCTTCATGGTTTCCAGGCCTTTCACCATTTTGGTGACCCTCCTTTGGACACACTCCAATTTGCCAACATCCTTTTTGAATTGTGGTGCCCAGAACTGGACACAGGATTATTTCTGGTGAAGACTGACCAGAGCAGAATAGAGTGGCACTATGACTTCCCTTGATCCAGACACTATACTTCTATTGAAGCAGACTAAAATCGCATTGGCCTTTTTAGTTGTCGCATCACACTGTTGACTCATGTTCAACTTGTGGTCTACTTGGACTCTTTTAAATCCCTGTCACAAAGCTTTCATGTAAATCTTTTCCAGCCCAACTCAGGAACATGAACCTGGGTTTTACTGATTGAAGACAACTGTATCTGTTGAATCCCCCCCCCCCCCACTGTTTGGCTGTTAAAGGCACAGGAGCCTTCTCTAGAGAAAATAAAGGTGCTTCGACACTGAAAATAAAGCAGTTTGACACTACTTTAAGTGCCATAGCTACATCCTATGAAATCCTGGGCTATGTTGTTTTACACAGTTTTTAGCCTCCTCTGCCAAAGAGTGCTGGTGCCTCACAAAACTAGGGACAGCCCTGGTTAGGATGTGGATGGGAGACCACCTATATATCCCAGTTGCTGCAGGCAATATTTCAGAGGAAGGGACTGGCAAAAGCACCTCTGAGCATTCCTTGCCTAAGAAAACCCTACAAAATTCAAGGGGTTGCCATAGGTCAACAGGCAACTTCACATACACATAATGTGGCACAGGGCCTAAATACCTTCAAAGGTTGATCTTGGAAGCTAAGAAGGTCATCCTTGGTTAGTCCATGGATGGGAGACCATCATTGAAGACCAGGTGCTGTAGAGTCTATTTCAGAGGAAGGAATGGGCAAAATCACTTCTGAGGATTCCTTGCCTAAGAATATAAATGAATCCCATTTTGGGGGAAAGGTGAGATATAGAACCCATAAATAAATACCCTACAAAATACATGAGGTTGCCGTAGGTCAACAGGCAATGTGAGGGCGCATACACACACAATATAACACAGGGCCAAAAGGCCCCAGATCCCAGCTGATTGGAAGCTAAGCAGGGTCAGCCCCGGTTACTACTTGGATAGGAGACCACCACACAATACCAGGTGCTGTAGGCTGTAGTTTGGAGGAAGGAACTAGCAAAACCACATCTGAAGATTCCTTGCCTAAGAAAACCCTGTGAAATTCACCATAAGTTAACTGGCAACTTGAAGACACAAACACACACACACACACACACACACACACACACACACAGGAGCCAAAACCTCAGTGGCAGGGCAACCAGATATCCTCCTTTTCAGGACATATGCCATACACATCAACCTTCTGTCCAAGAGGAATTTGAAAATGTCCGCCATTTTGGGCATGGGTAAGAAGCGTGTATTTACATTTATATGAGCATTTTCAGCTGTTGTTTGGTAATGCCCTACGTTTTTCTACATTGTGCGGTGCCTTGTTCTCCTTTGCATTTGTGACATCTGATCACCCTGCTCAGTGGATCCTAAGATTCCTAACTACAAGAAAGGAGACCTTGAAGATGCCAGCCACAGATGCTGGTGAAACGTCAGGAACAAACTCATCTAGAACGTGGCCACATAGTCCGGAAAACCCACCAAAAAACTATAGCTCCGAGGGTCTTTCCCATCCTATGTTTTCCTTTGCTGGGAGGAAAGAGTTTCAAGTGGCTGAGAAAGACCCATTGTATTCAAAAGCCCAGATTGTGTGAAAGGAGGAGAGAGATTGGCTGCAGCCACCTGGCTTGGCAGAGAAGGCAGAGCATGAAGGGAGCTCTGTGTTGTTATTTGGTCCAGATCGGGAGCATAATTGCTGGCTTTCTCCTCACTCACCACCAGAACAGAAGCTTGCCTCATTGAGGTGGGAGGATGTTTGGGTTGTTTGTTGGCCGTTTCCTAAATTGTTCCCTTTGTGGCATTGTTTTCCGAGTGGATGTCATGACGCTGAGTGATAGATGGAGTGGTGGTGGCCATAGCAGAAGCCAAGCAAGAGCAATGCTCTGTTCATAGAATCCTAGAATGGGAAGAGTCCCAAGGGCAATCCAGCCCAACCCCATTTTGCCATGCAAGAAGACCCAGTCAAAGCTATCCCAATGATGGCCATCCAGCCTCTATTTATAAACCTCCAACGAAGGAGACCCCACCACACTCCAAAGCAGCAGCACCTTCTGCTGTTGAATGGTTCTTACCCCAGAAAGTTCTTCCTAATGTTTCAGTGGAATCTCTTTTCCTGGGGCTGGCATCCATAGTTCCAGGCCCTTGAGTCCCTGTATTGGGAGGAAGCTGTGATATAAATAAACATAATAATAGTTTTTTGTGGGGTTTTTGGGCTGTTTGGCCATGTTCTAGAAGAGTTTATTCCTGATGTTTCACCACCATTTGTGGCTGGCATCTTCTTTTACACCTGAAACAGAGGAGCTGTGAAGTCTAGAAGTCAGTGGGCAACAGCACAGGTGAATGGCAAGGAAATTGCATGCTGAAAACATCACTTTGGGTGACATCAAGCTGATGATCCAACCATCCATGCACCTTCCAGCATTCACCCAGAGTCACTGACCCCAAACCGAACCACAGATAGTGACTCAGCACTGTGCCAGGACATTAAACAGCCATTGCCAAGGCATTGTGAGACTCACCCAGACATGGAAACTGCCCCAGCCTCTCCTAGGAAACTTGCCTCAGTTTCAGTACAGCTCAGAAATCCGTGCCTTAAATTTGGGGTGTAGGGGGATCTTGTAGCACCTTTGAGACTCACAGAATGAAAGACGTTGGCAGCATGAGCTTTCCTAGTTTTAAGCCTACGAAAGCCCCTGCTGCCAACTTCTTTCATTCAGTGAGTCTCAAAGGTGCTACAAGATCTCTTTGCCTACTGATTCCACAGACTAAGATGGCTATATCTTTGAATTAAATTTGGACAGCATAATCTCACTTCTGCGTTGTCCCTCATCTCTCCAGTAGATGTGAACTAAGTGGCTTTTGGAAAGGATGTGCCTGATACTGTTCTGTGCCTTTCTCCAGAGTTCACAGGCACAGTCTTTACATTCACAGTGACATTTGCTTGTGATATTCCAAACATTTCTAGCCAAAAGAAGCTACCCCAAGATATTGGCGTCAGTCCTGTTGTTAGTCCCAACCAGAATCGAGCTGTTCAGTCCCCTGGATTTACCACTGTGTTGACTGACCATCCAAGAACTGATTCAGTGAATCTATTCTACTTGGGATGAAGCAAAAGTATTCCCGCAATGCAGTTGCACATTCTAGGATGCTGCATAATTATTTCTTTGTCCTTTCAGTGTCCCCCTTGATTCTCTGGAATTGCAGACATTGGTTGGTTGGTTGGTTGATTAAATTTATTCCCTGCCTTTCTCTTGAAAGGGGATCCAAAGGGGCTGAAAGTAATTTAAAACAAGATTAAGTTAAAATCTTCAACAGTTTTTATGGGTTTTTTGGGCGATGTGGTCGTGTTCTGAAAGAGCAGAAGTCTAAAATATGTGGAGGACCAAAGTGTGGGAAACACTGAGCTAAACTATCCCTGGAACACAGCCACATGGCCAGGAAAACCCACAAAAAACTATGGGTGCCAGCTGTGAAAGCCCTTGATTTCACATTAAAATCTTCTTTTAGGAAAGTTAAAAAACAAATTAAATAACAGCATTATTTTTTAAAACCATGGTTAAAAACAGTTAGAGACCCATTTAAAACGTTGTTGTTTTTCAACTGCGGTCAAGTCGGCGTTGAACTCTAAGACTTCACACACAAGTGACTGCGACAGGATTTACAATCCAAAGGCCTGCTGGAATTATCTCCTGCTGAGAAAAGAGAGCAGGGAGGGGGCCAGTGGGCCTTCTTGGGGAAGGGAGTTCCACGGGTGTGCTTTGACTGAGAGTTCCTGCATGGCAGAATGGAGTTGGACTGGATGGCCCTTGGGGTCTCTTCCAACTCTAGGACTCTGTGATTCTAGCCTGGGAGCAGCCATGGGGAAGAAACAGCTCTTCTGCCTTATTTCCCATTGCACAAGGGGGCAAGAAAGAGCAGGCTTCTGGGCAGAGACACCGTTCCTTGCATATATCAGCAGAATTGCTGGGGAACTGTTCCTTGAGTGAGTCATTCAACCTCTTCTGATTAAGACTAATCCACTGGATCCCAGCCGACAGTTGAAGACATTTGCTCCCACTCCTTCTCTGGAAGCCTTTGCAACAATCCAGGGGCAGGGGCAGCATGATCTACTCATTTATTGATTGATTGATTTTGCTTTCATTGAGAAGAACAGTTGAAGGAGCACTGAGCCTGGAGAAAAGAAGGCTGGGAAGTAATGTGGGATATTCTTCTTGTTGTTATTGTGTGTCTTTGTGTCATTTCCAACTGATGGAGACCCTAAGGTGAACCTGGTTAAAATAATGCAATAAAATCCTAGAGATCAGGAGGTTCTTCCTAATGGTCTCTTGACAAAGGTGAGACAAAGAGTTCTCCAAGGATTAGTTTCCAACTGTATTGTTGTTGTTGTGTGCCTTCAAGTTATTCCCGACCCATGGTGACCCAAAGCTGAACCTATCATGGAGTTTTCTTGGCAAGATTTGTTTGGAGGAGGTTTGCCATTGCCTTCCCCTGAGGCTGAGAGAGTGTGACTTGCCCAACATCAGCCAATGGGATTCTATAGCTGAGCTGGGAATTGAACCCTAGTCTCCACTATGCCATGTTATGGGATAGCCATCTTTAAATATCTGCAGGGATGTGAAGTAGAAGATTACAGGAGCTTGTTTTCTCTGGTCCCAAAGACTTTGGGTGCATCTGCATTGCAGAAATAACGCAGTTTGACAACACTTCAACTGTCATGGCGCCATCCTACAGAATTCTGGGACTTATAGTTTTGTGAGGCACCAGCACTCTTTGGCAGAGAAGGCTAAAACTTTGTAACACTCCAAATCCCAGGATTCCACAGCACCTAAAGTGGTGTCATACTACATTATTTCTACATTGTAGGAGTTGCATGTACACTGCAGAATCAATGCTATTTGACACTGCTTTAACTGCCTTGGATCAATGCTATGGAATTCTGGGAACTATAGTTTTGTGAGACATTTAACCATCTATCAGAGAGCTCTGGCACCACAACAAACTACAAATCCCAGGATTCCACAGCATGGAGCCATGGCAGCTAAAGTGGTGTTAAACTGCATTAATTCTGCAGTGTGGCCGCAGCTTAGGACATGAGTGGATTCGTATAAGAAAGATTCTGGCTAAATGGAAGGCAATGCAATGGATTTCCTCTGAAGATGATAGACTCTCTCCTTCAGTGAATGTTTTTAAGCAGAGATTGGACAGTCTGCCTCTCAGGTGTGCTTTACCTATTTGTTTCTGGGCTGGCAAAGGGCTGGACTAGATTATCCTCCAGATCCCTTCCGCTCCTAGGATTTTATGACTCTGTGGTTGCATTCTTGCAGACTCTGTTCTTCAATGCTCACCTCTCTCCAGTTCAGACCCTGGGCAATAACTGTGTAGCGATGTTGGAAGGTGGGTTTTTAAGAGTCCGGGGAGTGTTCCTCCATTAGTAGTGCTACATTTACCTTGCGGTTTATTCACAATCTCAGGAGCTCAGTCAAGCCTAAACTGGCTTTGTTCTGTCCTGAAACGGCAGCCATTCAGTTTTGGGGTTTTGTGAGCCCTGCAGCTCATTTACGGAGTGTAATTGCTTGCATTCCGTATACCTCTGTGCCATATAAAGGGAGGATTAACTGCCTTGATATTACATTGCTTTTATGATGCTATGTGAACTGATATGCCAGCATCCCACTTTCACAGGTGTTCTCACTCGGACATCTTCTACTCCAAGTATGGGAAAAGCTTGGACCGTCAGTTCCACGTGGCTCTTGAACCCCACTTTTGCAATCTCCAAAGATTCCCTGGAGATCAAGGAAAATTTCCAGATCAAGAAGAGGAGTAGTCCGAGTCTAGTATCCAGATCTAGGGAAGGGATAGTCCCACGGTATGGTGCTTTGGTCTGGAATTCTGTGTCCATTTCTGGGCAAAGGATTCAAGAAGGATATGGTCAAGCTGGAACGCATCCAAAGAAGGGCTACTGAGATGACCAAAGGCCTGGAAACCAATACAAGAGCCAGCTTTGTTTAGACACAGGCCTAAACCCTAATCTTAGTCCTACCTAGAGGAGAGCCATTTAATTTTACACAATGCTGGTTCACCATTCAACAGAAGAATAAGTAGCGTTACCATTCCTTGCATGCCCTGCATTATTTGGGGGTACATATATTTTGTTATATTTTATTACCATAGCAGTTACAAGAGCGGCCATAAGCACAAACATGGAAAAATCAAATTACCTTTAAGTGAACATCTAACTGGTCACAGACCTAAGAACATGTGGTAAGGACTCAGCAAAAGGACTGTATGGCTGTGAATATTGCTGCTTCTCAATCCCCTGCTGTGTGCATTTGCTCTTTCTGCTAGTCCCCATTGTACTTTCACACACATGATTTGTAATACTGGAGTTAAGAGCATCAACCAGGTAGGAATCCCATTGTTTCTTGGATTACTGGGAAATCCACCCAACTTTCTCAAGACTATGAGAAGCCTGCCTTGGCATTCACATGTTGGCTCAGTCTGAAATCAGGCAGGAATGCTGCTGGATTTCATAAAATTATAGAATCATGGAATAATAGAGTTGGAATAGACCGCAAGGGCCATCCAGTCCAACCCCATTCTGCCATGCAGGAACTCTCAGTCCAAGCATCCCCAACAGATGGCCATCCAGCCTCTGTTTAAAGATCTCCAAAGAAGGAGACTCTACCGCACTCCAAGGAAGGAGTCTGTTCCACTGTTGAACAGCCCTTACTCTCAGGAAGTTCCTCCTAATTTTGAGGCGGACTCTCTTTTCCTGGAGTTTGCATCCATTGCTCCATCTCCTATTCTCTGGAGGAGAAGAAAACAAGCTTGCTCCTTCCTCAGTATGAAATCCCATTCAGCATCTAGTGAGCCTTGGTAACTGGTTCTTTTGGAGTCTGGATACTCCCATCTCATGGGTCCAGCGCTGCAAAAATTGTCTTTCTTCTTGTTTAGGCCTGGGCATAGTCCTGCTACTCATCTGACCTAACACCTCCATGTTTTGCCATTTTTGGATGGGTGGAGACTGTCTACCCCTGGGCTATGGCACCAATGCATTTGAATCATGCTGAGACATTGTACAGTCTGGGTGTTTGTTGTTACTCTAACACAAACCCACAACATGCAGACATCTTTGCACTTTTCACATTGCACTTCAGACCACAAAATTAGATGACAGACAACCATGAAAGCATCCATTCCCAGAATCTGCCGACGTTGCTACAGGGAAGGCAATTTCTTGGTACGCTGCGCTGGGCAGCGTTAACATTTTCAGTTTTCTTTCCGCCGCTTTATGAAGCACTAGCTTGCCCTCTCAAAGTGATGTCACTCCTTACTATCTGAAAATCCATGTGCTTTGGCACACACTGCGTGGCCTCCATAAAAATGAAACAGCTTGGTCTCATTCCATGTTCACACACACAGGACAAAATTAATATGGCAACAATACACCTAATGCCACAAAATGCTGGTCACTACCCTTTCATTGCTTTGGACAAAGGGATAAAAAGTTTGTTAGGGGGGGAATGACAATGCAATGAGCTGCCAGATCCATCTGGGCATCCTGGCACACTAGACATATCATAGAATCATAGAATCGTAGAGTTGGAAGAGACCACAAGGGCCATACAGCCCAATCCTATTCTGCCATGCAAGAACTCTCAATCAATGCATCTCCATTGACAGATGGCCATCCAGCATCTGCTTAAAGATCTCCAAAGAAGACCTCCAACACTTATAACACTGGTGCATACCCCAGCCGCATATGGATGCACATGGACAGCTTATTACATCTTCTTTCTGGTTCTCAGCCTGCACAGACCACTCTCCAAAATGAACTCCCTTCCACCATTCACATGGTCACCCAACCACCCTGGCCTTAGGCAGCATCTTTCCTCCTGCCTTTGTCCCTGCAGAGCAATACTTAAAATTGAACTTGTCACCTCTGTCATACCCACAACAGGTTTTGCATTGCAATGCCTATTCATACATTCAGAAAGGTCCTGGGAACCAGTTCACTCTATGCATATGAAGAAGAGAACCTGAGTTTACAAAAGCACATGCTGCATGTTCTTTCGCCCAGTTAGTAAGATCCTATTGTGTACAGATTTTCCAGACTCACATTGCGATGCCTCTGCATTCTACCATTTCTCTTGTAAGCATCTGTGGGCATTATCTAGGGCTGCATCCACACTGGAGAACTAACTTGGTTTGGCACCACTTTAACTCTTTTCTGGCTCAATGCTATGGAATTCTGGGAGTTGGAGTTTGCAAAGCTCCGCTCTGGGTCCCACAACAAACTCCAACTCCCAGAATTCCACAGCCTTGAGCCAGGATTCTGAAAAGCAGTGCTAAACCGAGTTATTTCTCCAGTGTGGATGCAGCCAGAGAGAGGACAACTGTATTCTGGCGAGTGTGGAAGGAAAAACCCCACTCCCCTCCATGAAATACACACTATCCTTTCCACAACCCACACCTCACTCTCCCCAGGAGTCTCAAGCCTCATCCAAACTTTTGGAATTGCATTTTCCTGTGTCAAAGGGACAAAGGCAGGTGACGTTTCCAGCGTCCTCTTTTCCAGGTTCCTATTCACTCCCAGGATATACCCAGCTGAAAACAAGTGCCAGAACCCAGCCAAGCCCTGATCTCCTGCACCACCTGCATCCATTCAGGCAAAACAGTTAGCAACAAAAGGAAGAGGGCCATGAGCACCAAGCCAAGCAGGGAGGAATGAGGGACCTAAGGGAGGCACAGCTGCCTGGCCAGATGGCGGCTCTGGGAGTTGGCTTCCTGGCAAAGTTACTCCAGCAAAGCAAGCAGAGAGCCCTTCCTTCCTTCCTTCCTTCCTTCCTTCCTTCCTTCCTTCCTTCCTTCCTTCTCTCTATTCCCTCCCTTCCTTCTGCTCTACTGTACTTTCCTTCTTTTCTTCCTTCTTCTGTCCCTACCTTCCTCCTTTCCTCCCTCCCTCCCTCCCTTCTTCGTCTCCTCCTTTCTTCCTTCCCTCTCTCCTTCCCACTCTTTTCTTTCCTTCCACCCTTTCTTTCTTCCCTTTCTCACTCTCTTCCTCCTTTCTTTCTTTTTTCTTCTCCCCCCTCCCTCCCTCCCTTTCTTCCTTCCTTCTTTCTTTCCTTCCTTTCTTCCCTGCCTTCTTCTTCCCTCCTTCCTCCTTGTTTCCTTTCCTCTCTCCCCCCTCCCTCCCTTCTTCCTTTGTTTCTTTCTTCCTTTCTTTTCTTCGTTCCTTCCTTCCCTTCCCAAGGAGGCTCCCGTCCCCCCCCCCTGTCCCTCCCCTCCCGCAGCCTTCGTCCTTTTTTTTTTTTTTTTTTTTTTTTTTTTTTTTTTTTTCTCTCTCTCTCTCTCTCTCTCTCTTCCAGGACCCTGGAGAGCGAGAGCCAAGGACCAGGCCCCCTTCAGCGCAGGCTCTCCGCCGGAAGGATGCTCGGGGCTCCCTCCGGCCGCATCCCTGGCGTCGCCTTGGCAACCGCTTGCCCCCCCCTTTTTTAGAGAGAGGGGGGGTCCCAGCCCAGACCAGCCGCCCGGCGCCTTCGCTCTCCCTCTCCTTCTGAACTTTCTCCCCTTCCCTCCTTTCTGCTCTCTCCTTCCTTCCCCTCCTCCCCTTTCTCCTCCATCGCTTCTCTTGCAAGAAAGGAAAAGAAAGGGATCTGGGCTCCTTTTGTTCTTCCCTGCCCCCTCCTTCCCAGCCCAACTCTCTCTCTCTCTCTCGGTCCAGGCATCTCTCCTTTGTCCTCCATCCCTCCCTCTCTCGCAAGCCTAGAGCCTCCCTCTTGGGGCTGCTGGGGCTCCTCCTGCCTCCCAACTCCTGGAGGCCCAAGAGAAGCAGCCGAGGAGGGACTCACTCACCGGGGGTCAGAGGCGTTGCTGGCGCTGTTGGCGTTGCTGCCCGGCTGGTACTGCTGGCTCCGGCAGAGGATGGAGTGTCCGCAAGCCTGGCCCATGGCTCCTCCGCATCCTTTGGCCCGGAGCCCAGGCCACGCGGGGGCCCCCAGCCGGACCCAGCCTCTCCCTTGCCTTGCCTTGCCTTGCCTTGCCTTGCCTTCGCCTGCTGGCTCAGAGGATGCCCAGGCACCGCTCCTGCCCGCCTTCCCTCTCGCTCGCTCTCTGCGCTGGGAGGGAGTTCCAATGGGAAGAAGCCAGGCTGCAACCGAGAGCCGGGAGGGAGGGAGGAAGGCAGGCATTGCGATCATCATCATCATCATCATCATCATGGATTTATATCCCGCCCTTCTCCCCAAAGTGGGACTCAGGCCGGCTCACAACGTTGGCGGGGGGACACAATACAATGTATCCTGGGTGTGTGCCTGTGTCTCTGTATGGTGAAGGGTCGGGAAACCCCCAAGCCCTAAGACCCTTCACCACACACACACACACACTTATATATATAAACGTGTGTATGTGTGTGTATGCATATATATACATACACACACACATATACATGAATGTGTATGGTGAAAGGTGGGGAAACCCCTAAGCCCTAGGTCCCTTCACCATATATATACACCATATATATACACCCACATGTATGTTTGTGTGTGTGTGTATAAATATACATATGTATACATGTATGTATGTGTATGGTGAAAGGCCAGAAAACCAAACCCTAGCTCCCTTCACCACACACACACACACACACACATATATATATATATATACACACACACCCATATAAATGTATGTATGTATATGGTGAAGTGTTGAGAAAACCCCAAGCCCTGACACCCTTCACCATACACAGGCACATATATACATGTGTGTAAAATCATAGAATCCTAGAGTTGGAAGAGACCCCAAGAATGGCCCTCCAGTCCAACCCCTTCTTCTGCCATGCAGGAACTCTCAAAGCATCCCCATTGACAGATGGCCATCCAGCCTCTGCTTAAAGACCTCCAAGGAGCGAAAACCCACCACCCTCCAAGAGAGTAATGTGTTCCACTGTCAAACAGCCCTTACCTACAGTCAGGAGGTTCCTCCTAATGATGAGCTGGAATCTCTCTTCCTGTAGTTTGAATCAATTGCTATTAGTCCTAGTCTCTGGAGCAGCTGAAAACAAGCTTGCTCCATCCACAATATGACACCCTTTTGCCTATTTAAACAGAATGTTCATGTCACCTCTTAAGATATGACATCCCTTCAATTATTTAAACAGAGCTATCATATCCCCTCTTAACCTTGTTTTCTGATGCTGCAGAGATTAGGACACAGTGGAACAATGGATGCAAGCTCCAGGAAAAGAGATTCCACCTCAACATTAGGAGGAACTTCTTGATAGTCTTCGACAATGGAAGATACTCCTTCGGAGTGTAGTAGAGTCTCCTTCTTTGGAGGTCTTTAAGCAGAGGCTGGATGGCCATCTGTCAGGGATGCTTCAACTGGGAGTTCTTGCATGGCAGAATAGGCTTGGACTGGATGGCCCTTGCGGTCTCTTCCAACTCAAGGATATCAGGCTAAACATCCCCAGCTCCCTAGTTCCTTCCTCATAGGGCATGGTTTCCAGACCCTTCACCATTTTGGTGGCCCTCCTTTGGACACACTCCAATTTGAATTGTGGAGCCCAGAACTGGACACAGTCTTATTCCGGGTGGGGCCTGACCAAAGCAGAATAGAGTGGCAATATTACTTCTCTTGATGCAGCCTAAAATAGCATTGACCTTTTTAGCTGCCGCATCGCACTGTCGACTCATGTTCAACTTGTGATCTACTTGGACTCCTAGATCCCTTTCACACGTATAAGTCTCCTTAAGCCAGGTGTCCCCCATCCTATATGTATGCATTTCAGTTTTCCACCCTAAGTGCAGTACCTTACATTTCTTCAGGTTGAAATGACACATTCGTTAAAATTTTTTAACCCCGTTCTGTTCCCACCAGCTGCAGCTCTCCAGACTTTCATGTAGACCTTTTCCAACCCCACTCAGGAACATGAACCTGGGTTTTACTGACTGAGGACAACTGCTTCTGTTGATTTTTTCCCCACTGTGTGGCTGCTACTCCTCCTATTTAGGTGTTATCTGCAAATCTGAAAAGCAGATCCAAGCCATTGATAAAGATGGTGAATAGCACTGAGCCCAGGACAGAACCCTGTGGCACACACCGTGTGTGTTTATGTGTGTGTATGGTGAAGGACCTGGAAACCCTTAAGACCCTTACCCATATATGTATTTGTTGTTGTTAACTGCCTTTGCCGTCGATCTCAACCCATGGCAACCCTATGGATGAAACATTTCCAGCCCCTGCATCCTCTCCTGCTCTGCCCAGCTCCTGCAAACTCATATTCATGGTCTCTTTAATAAAGTCTATCCATATGGCATGTGGCCTTCCTCTCTACTTCCCTCCACCTTTCCTAACATTATTGTCTTTTCCAACAACACACACATGCACACATATATACACATATCTGTATGTGCATATATATCTCTGTGTATATATCTAACGATACACACACATACACACATGTGTCTGTGTATGTGGGTGTATGATGAGGGATCTGGAAATCCCCAGGCTCTAAGACCCTTCACCATACACACAGCTACATCTGTGTGTGTGTTTGTATGTGTGTGTATGGTGAAAGGCCTGGAAACCACCAAGCGCTAAGATCCTTCACCGTGTGTGTGTGTGTGCGTGTGTGTGCATGTGTGCAATATATATATATATATATATATATATATATATATAATATTAATTTGTATCCCACCTTCCTCCCAAAATTGGGACACTAAAAACGTACAAAAGTGACAACTGAAATAGAATTAAACTGTTGCACAATTAAAACAGATCAATTGTTTAAAAATAGAATAGAGTTGGCCCTCCTTATCCACAGATATATATATTTTTTATCCATGGATTCAAGCAGCTTGAAAATATTTTTTTACGAAAGTATAAATTCCAAATAGCAAACCTTGATTTTCCATTTGATATAAGAGACGCCATTTTGCTGTGCCATTATATTTAATGGGACTTGAGCATCCACAGTTGTTGTTTTTTATCCACAGGGGATCCTGGAACCAAACCCCAGCCGATAATAAGGTCCCACTGTGCAATGAAAAACACTTGAAAACTACACACATTGAAACCTGGAGGGATGGCCTTATCCTATAAGGAGACCCAGGAGACTCAGCCTGGGGGAAGTTCAAGAGCATGCAGACAGGATGCATTGATCAAGATTGGAATCTGCATAATCCCTGATGGTGGGGGATAGACCTGTTGTTTACACGTGGACAGAAGTCCAAGTACCCTTACATCTTAGAGTGATACTCCTTTGTCAGCACATGTTTGCTCTGGTTGTCTGACCATTTGCAACTTCCCTGCTCATTCTCCCCTCCTGAAAACTACCCCTTAATCCCAAATCCTGCCCCAGGACGAGCATTGCCCTATTGGTATGCCTGTTTAGGCACTCACAATTCAGTCTTGCTTGCAGGCAGACAGACACTCCAGCCGTATCTTAGTCGACTCCTCCATATTGCTGGCCACGCCATGACAAGGGGTGATATGATAGTCCTCTTTAAGTATTTGAAGGGGTGTCATACTGAGGATGAAGCAAGTTTCTTTTCTGCTTCTCCAGAGACTAGAACATGGAACAATTGATGCAAACTGTAGGAAAAGCAATTCCACCTCAACATTAAGAAGAACATCTTGACAGTGAGAGCTGTTCCACAGTGGAAGACGTTCCCTCAGAGTGTAGTGGAGGCTCCTTCCTTGGAGGTCTTTAAGCAGAGGTTGGATGGCCATCTGTCGGGGATGCTTTGATTGTGATTTCCTGCATGGCAGAATAGGGTTGGACTGGATGGCCCTTGGGGTTTCTTCCAAGTCTAGGTTTCTATGATTCTGTGAAAAGAGATTCCACTTCAACATTAGGACATCCTGATAGTGAGAGCTGTTTGACAGTAGAAGATGCTCCTCGGAGGGTAGCAGAGTCTCCTTCTTTGGAGGTTTTTAAACAGCGGCTGGGTGGCCATCTGTCGGGGATGCTTTGATTATGTCTTTGAATGGCAGAATGGAGATGAACTGGATGGCCCTTGAGGTCTCTTTCAACTCTGTCATTCAATGATTCTATGACCTCCAGAGAATAGGATGCAGAATAATGGATGCAAGCTACAGGAAAAGCAATTCCACCTCAACATTAGGAGGAACTTTCTGACAGTAAGAGCTTTTCAATAGTGGAAGGCTCTCACTCAGAGAGTGGTGGGATCTCCTTCTTTGGAGGTCTTTAAACAGAGGCTGGAGGGCCATCTGTTCCATGACCTCCAAAGATGGAGAGTCTACCGCCCTCCGAGACAATCTTTCCTTTAAGCTTTTCCTCTATCACCCATTTTAATAAGAATGTCTCTTTTTTGTTTCCTGATTTCTACCATAACCTCACCATTCCCACCCCCATGTGCTCTTCTCACATACTCAGGCACACACCTACACAAACACACACACACAGAGAGAGAGACGCTCATTTCCCACCCAGAGCTGTTCTCCTCCAGACATCCAAGCCGCCTGCCCCGGCCGAGGCCTACTTTCTATCTCTCGCTTTTTCTCTCTTGCTAATCATGCTAACAAGCCGGTCGGTCGATCCAGGGGCTGCTATACCACCATTTGGAATCACTCCTGCTATTATTAGCCGAGCGCATGTTGGTGATTTAATTTGTGCAGGAATTTTTCCTCGTCTTCTTGATGTCTTCACGGTGGAGGCAGGAAAGTAGGAGCCCTTGGGTATCTTAATCCAGGTTTCTTTCTTCTCTTCCCATCCTCACTGCCGGCAACCAGTAAGGAAGCGGAGGAGCTGGGAACTGGGTCAGACGGATTCCCTCCGCAAAGAAGCGTTAGAAAGAAAGAAACTCTGATGGTGCACAGAGGGAAAAGTCAAGAGGTGATGGAGGAATGGATACCAGCAAAGTCAGCTTTTAAAACAAGCATTCACTTGCTAAGGATAATAAGCAAGCATCAAGACATGAGATCCCCCATCTGATCTCTGTGCTCATTGGCTGGCTTGCTGAAAAGTGCACCTCTGAGTATGTGCAAAGTGCTTTCCTCCCCCCTTCAATCCATGTCCTCAGAAATCATAGAATCATGGAGTTGGAAGAGACCCCAAGACGGGACCTGATCCAGTCCAACCCCCTTCTGCCATGCAGGAACTCTCAATCAAAATCCTCCCTGTGACAGATGGCCATCCAGCCTCTGCTTAAAGACCTCCAAAGAAGGAGACTGTTTCATTTTTATGCCACCTTTCTCCCAGAAATTGATCGAAAGCAGCTCACAAGATAAAAACGCCTTTAGAACTTTATAATATTTTTTAAAAACAATTAAAACAATCTAGTTAAAACAGTATAAAATTAACATAAAAACATGCAAAACTTTAAAAACGTAACAAATCTTTAGAAAAAAGACAGAGCTCGGCTACTTTAGGAGCTGCAAAAGCACCAGATGCCCTCCGATCTTGGAAGCTAAGCAGGGTTAGTCCTCGAATGGGAGACCACCAATGAATACCAGAGATGACAGAGGCTATATTTCAGAGGATGGAACTGCAAAACCACTTCTTCAGATTCCTGGCCTAAGAAAATCCAGTTAGATCCATGGGGTCACCATAAGTCAGTGTGATTTTAGGCTGCATCAATAGACGTATGGTGTCTAGATCAAGGGAAGGAATAGTGCCACTATATTCTGCTCTGGTCAGGCCCCACCTGGAATAATGCTGTGTCCAGTTCTGAGCACCACAATTCAAAAAGGACATTGAGAAACTGGAGCCATGGGTCCAAAGGAGGGCAACTAAAATGGTGAAGGTTCTGGAAACCATGAAGCCCTATGAGGAACGACTCAGGGAGCTGGGGGTGTTTAGCTTGGAGAAGAGAAGAGGTGAAATGATAGCCCTGTTTAAATACCTGAAGGGATGCCATACTGAGGATGGAGCAAGTTTGTTTTCTGCTGCTCCAGAGAATAGGACACAGAGCAATGGATGCAAGCTACAGGAAAAGAGATTTCAATTAAACATTAGGAAAAACTTCCTAACAGTAAGAGCCTTTCGACAGTAGGAGGCACTCCTTCGGAGAATGGTGGAGTCTCCTTCTTTGAAGGTCTTTAAGCAGAAGCTGGATGACCATATGTTGGAGATGCTTTGATTGTGAGTTCCTGCATGGCAGAAGGGGGTTGGACTGGAGAGCCCTTGGGGTCTCTTCCAACTCTTAAAAGTAATAATAAAAAAGAAGGCACTTGAAGACACACACACAAACAAAGCACTGAACTGACACTTCTTTTGGCGAGGAAGATGCTGGCTCATCAACCAGGCATCCCTTCTCATCTCAGGCTGGGATCTGGCCCAAAGGGATGACAGCATGTCTCTTCTGACTGGGACAATCCACATATTTCTAATTTCACTTCAGATTGGTGTGTACAGTTGTGGGCACCACAATTCAAGACAGATGTGGGCAAGCTGGACCATCTCCAGAGGAGGGAGACCAAAATGGTAAAATCCCCAAGCCCTATGAGAAGCTGGTTATGTTTGGCTTAGAGAAGAGACTAGGTGTGTTAAATAATTCCTTATTGTTTGCAATTTAAATCATTCCAAATGGTCTTGCTTTGGTTTTATCTGTACACTGCCCTGAGACTTTGCATAGCATCCTTTTAGTCAGTGACTTATGCTCATACAAACTCCACTATTTTGTTTGCCCTCCTCTGGACATGCTCCAGCTTGTCTACATCCTTTTTGAATTGTGGTGCCCAGAACAGGACACAGTATTCCACCTTGAGTCCCTCTACTGGGAGGAAAGTGGGATGATGATGATGATGATGATGATGGTGATGATATTCAAGGTGAGGCCTGACCAAAACACAATAGAGTGGCACTATGACTTCACTCAGTCTAAACACTACATTCCTATTGATGCAGCCTAGGATCATACTGGCTTTTTTAGCTGCTGCATCACACTGTTGATGTATGTTTAGCTTGATTTTAATACACAGATGCATAAACAGAGGGAGGGAGACAGAGACAGAGACAGATGCATAGACAGCTATGTGACCCTTATTTAAAAGAATTTAAAATGCTGGTGAGACGTTTTTAGACATTTAGACTGTGGAATTCACTGCCACAAGGTCAAGCAAAAACCACCAGCTTGGATTGCTTTTAAAGAGATTAGAGAAACTGATAAAGGATGGGGTCATCAAGTGGTGTCCCTAGGATTAGTGTCACCCGGTGCGGTCACTCATGGGGTCACCCCTCTCATTGACCTCCTCCTCCCATTTCACACCATACACAATCCTTAATAAAACAAAACTGCACTAATGTTACTCTTAATCATACCTCCATATACCACTGAATGGAATGCTAATAGTTGTGATGTAAACAACTGGCAAAATTAAAAACATACCTTCAAATTACAATATCATATGCATAAATGTTATTTACATATACATAGTGAAGATTTGGTTAAAATGTAATGTTTTTAAAGAAATTTTTTAAAAAGAATTTATTTTTTAAAAAATCAAAATTTAAATTCAAAAAAATTTAAATTTTGAAATTTTAAATTTAAATTTAAATTTTTTTGGGACCCCCTCCTTTCTTCTCCCATTGAGGTTCACCTCCCTGCCACCTTCTCTTAAAGGATTTCAAAGAGATGCAGGCAAATGCCACAGTGTTTCAACCAAAATAGAGGTGTTTGAGCAGAAGTGGTGTCACCTGGTGTGGTCCGCACCCTCCGCGCATCCCAAGTGACGCCACTGGGTCATCCATGGATATCAGTTCTGATGCTGCTATGTGACTTCCACTTTTGCCAGCAGGGCACCTCTCCATCCACTACAGTCCCTGGAAGATGGAGGCTGCAACTCCATCGATGCTCTTCTTATGGCCTTCCCACTGGGCTAAAGCATTTGGTTGGCTGCTGTTTAAGGAAAGTGAGAGAGAGAGACAGTGTTAAATAGGCTTTTGATCTGGTATAGTACAGCTCTCCTTTTGTAGTTGCTCCGATTTTCCCTGGCTTCTTGTCATTCATTTAAATATTTCATCCCACATCTGTCGAATGGCTCGCCAAACCCATTGGTAAAAGGTAGCATCAGTGAAAACACAAGAACAGCCCCGACCCAGGGTTACGCAAGGTCTCTCTCACACACTATACAATCACAGCACTTTTGTTTCCATGGCTCCGTCATCCCACAGTATCCCAGGATGTATAGTTTTCTGAGACACCAAAGCTCCCTGACAGAGAAGCCTAAATGTGTTATGAAACTATACATCTCTGGATTCTCTTGGCTGCAGCCAGAAGTAGTTAAAGTGATACCAAAGTGCAGTAATTGTGTAGTGTGAAAGAGAACTTAGGCCCCTTACAGACTGCCAAAATAAAGCTGCTTCGGATCACTTTGGAGGTACTGTATGCTGTTTCAGTGATGCATGCATACTAAGAGTCTGGAAGCTGCGCTAAAGCTGCGCTCTAGTCCTTAGGGCTGGATCATGGCTTTGGTGCAGCTACTGGACTCTTAGTATGAATGCATCATTGAAACAGCATACTTCCAAAGTGACCCAAAGCAGCTTTATTTTGGCCTGTCTGTAAGGGGCCTTAATTTCACTAGGCTTTAAGGTGAATGTGACTCCTTTTGCCCCTTTATTTCAATGGGAGCACAGCTTAGCTTCAGCTGCTTCCAACCCAATGAGCAGAACAACCCTGTTTGAAAGAGCAGCAGTTAAGAATGCAGCAAAAGCACCATTAATAAGCCCAAAGGGCAGAAGAAAACAGAAGCAAAAAGAAGTGGGCTTTGCATTTCTTTTCTTTTTTTAATGCAAGAAGTGATGTGTTTTGACACAAAAGGTCAGGAAGTTTTTACAGTCAGAGCCGCAAAATGTGGAGACAGCTAAGAAGAGGAGGCAATGTTAGCAAACTTAGCAAGTTGACTTCAGCTCATGGTGACCCCATGAATGAGAGACCTCCAAGTCACCCTGTCCTCAGCTGTCCTGCTCAGGTCTTGCAAATGCAAGGCGGCCATTGTGGCTCCCTCATATGAGTCTATCCACTTGGAAGGGGTCTTCCTCTTTTCCTGCTGCCTATCTGTCTTACTGAGCATTATTGGCCTGTTACAGACAGCTAAGTATCCTTAAGCCAGGTGTCCCCCATCCTATATGTATGCATTTTCAGTTTCCACCCTAGTGCAGTACCTTACATTTCTTCAGTTGAAAGGACACAGTTTTAAAAATTTTTAACCCCGTTCTGTTCCACCAGCTGCAGCTCTCCAGACTTTCATGTAGACCTTTTCCAACCCCACTCAGGAACATGAACCTGGGTTTTACTGACTGAGGCACTGCTTCTGTGATTTTTTTCCCACTGTGTGGCTGCTACTCCTCCTATTTCGGTGTTATCTGCAAATCTGAAAAGCAGATCCAAGCCATTGATAAGATGGTGATAGCACTGAGCCCAGGACAGAAACCCTGTGGCACACACCGTGTGTGTGTGTGTGTGTGTGTGTGTGTTGTGTAGTGAAGGGCCTGGAACGCCAAGCCCTAAGACCCGTCCCCATCACACACCACCACACACACCCACACACACCACGGGTGTGTTTATGTGTGTGTATGGTGAAGGACCTGGAAACCTAAGACCCTTACCCATATATGTATTTGTTGTTGTTAACTGCTTTGCCGTCCGATCTCAACCCATGGCAACCCTATGGATGAAACATTTCCCGCCCTGATCCTCTCCTGCTCTGCCCAGCTCCTGCAAACTCATATTCCTGGCTCCTTTAATAAAGTCTATCCATATGGCATGTGGCCTTCCTCTCTACTTCCCTCCACCTTTCCTAACATTATGTCTTTTCCACAAACACACACATGCCAACATATATACACATATCTGTATGTGCATATTATCTCGGTGTATATATCAACGATACCACACATACACACATGTGTCTGTGTATGTGGGTGTATGATGAGGGATCGGAATCCCCAGGCTCTAAGACCTTCACCATACAACAGCTAACATCTGTGGTGTTTGTATGTGTTGTATGGTGAAAGGCCTGGAAACCACCAAGCGCTGAAGATCCTTCCCGGTGTGTGTGTGTGCGTGTGTGTGGCTGTGTGCAATTATATATATATATATTTCTATATATTATATAATATTAATTTGTATCCCACCTCCTCCCAAAATTGGGACACTAAAACGTACAAAAGTGAAACTGAAATAGAATTAAACTGTGCACAATTAAACAGATCAATTGTTTAAAATAGATAGAGTTGGTCCCTCCTTATCCACAGATAATATATTTTTTATCCATGGATCAAGCAGCTTGAAAATATTTTTTTTACGAAAGTAATAAATTCCAAATAGCAAACCTTGATTTTCCATTTGATATAAGAGACGCCATTTTGCTGTGCCATTATATTAATGGACTTGAGCATCACACAGTTGTTGTTTTTTTATCCACAGGGGATCCTGCTGGAACCAACCCAGGCCGATATAAGGTCCCACTGTGCAATGAAAACAATTGAAAACTACACACATTGAAACCTGGGAGGGATGGCCTTATCCTATAAGGAGACCCAGGAGACTCAGACCTGGGGGAAGTTCAAGAGCATGCAGACAGGATGCATTGATCAAGATTGGAATCTGCATAATCCCTGATGTGGGGGGATAGACCTGTGTTTACACGTGGACAGAAGTCAAGTACCCTTACATCTTAGAGTGATACTCCTTTGTCAGCACATGTTGCTCTGGTTGTTGACCATTTGCACTTCCCTGCACATTTCTCCCCTCCTGAAAACTACCCCTTAATCCAAATCCTGCCCCAGGACAAGCATTGCCCTATTGTATCCTGTTAGGCACTCACAATTCAGTCTTGTTTGCAGGCAGACAGACACTCCAGCCGTATCTTGGTCACTCCTCCATATTGCTGGCCACGCCATGACAAGGGGTGATATGATAGTCCTCTTTAAGTATTTGAAGGGGTGTCATACTGAGGATGAAGCAAGTTTTTTCTGCTTCTCCAGAGACTAGAAACATGGAACAATTGATGCAAACTGTAGGAAAAGCAAATTCCACCTCAACATTAAGAAGAACATCTTGACAGTGAGAGCTGTTCCACAGGAAGACGTTCCTCAGAGTGTAGTGGAGGCTCCTTCCTGGAGGTCTTTAAGCAGAGGTTGGATGGCCATCTGTCGGGGATGCTTTGATTGTAATTCCTGCATGCAGAATAGGGTTGGACTGGATGGCCCTTGGGGTTCTTCCACGTCTAGTTTCTATGATTCTGTGAAAAGAGATTCCACTTCAACATTAGACATCCGATAGTGAGAGCTGTTTGACAGTAGAAGATGCGCCTCGGAGGGTAGCACAGAGTCTCTTCTTTGGAGGTTTTTAAACAGCGGCTGGGTGGCCATCTGTCGGGGAGGCTTTGATTTGTCTTTGAATGGCCAGAATGGAGATGCAACTGGATGGCCCTGAGGTCTCTTTCACCTCGTCATTCAATGATTCTATGACTCCCAGAGAATAGGATGCAGAATAATGGATGCAAGCTACAGGAAAAGCAATTCCACTCAACATTTGAGGAACTTTCTGACAGTAAGAGCTTTTCAATAGTGGAAGGCTCTCCACTCAGAGAGTGGTGGGATCTCCTCTTGGAGGTCTTTAAACAGAGGCTGGGGGCCATCTGTTCCATGACCTCCAAGATGTGGGGTCTACCGCCCTCCGAGCAACTTTCCTTTAAGCTTTCTCCTATCACCCATTTTAAAGAATGTCTCTTTTTTGTTTCCTGATTTCTACCATAACCTCACCATTCCCACACCCATGTGCTCTTCTCACATACTCAGGCACACACCTACACAAACACACACACACACACACACACACACACAGACGCTCATTTCCCACCCAGAGCTGTTCTTCCTCCAGACATCCAAGCCGCCTGCCCCGGCGAGGCCTACTTTCTATCTCTCGCTTTTTCTCTCTTGCTAATCATGCTAACAAGCCGGTCGGTCGATCCAGGGGTGCTATAAACCACCATTTGGAATCCACTCCTGCTATTATTAGCCGAGCGCATGTTGGTGATTTAATTGTGCAGGAATTTTTTCTCGTCGTCTTGATGTCTTCACGGTGGAGGCAGGAAAGTAGGAGCCCTTGGGTATCTTAATCAGGTTTCTTTCTTCTTCCCATCCTCACTGCCGGCAACCAGTAAGGAAGCGGAGGAGCTGGGAACTGGGTCAGACGGATTCCCTCCGCAAAGAAGCGTTAGAAAGAAGAAGAAACTCTGATGGTGCACAGAGGGAAAAGTCAGAGGTGATGGAGGATGGTACCAGCAAAGTCAGCTTTTAAAACAAGCATTCACTGCTAAGGATATAAGCAAGATCAAGACATGAATCCCCATCTGATCTCTGTGCTCAGGCTGGCTTGCTGAAAAGTGCAACTCTGAGTATGTGCAAAGTGCTTGCCCTACCATTCAATCCATGTCCTCAGAATCATAGAATCATGGATGTTGGAGAGACCCCACAACGGCCCTGATTCCAGTCCAACCCCCTTCTGCCATGCAGGAACTCTCAATCACAAATCCTCCCTGTGACAGATGGCCATCCAGCCCTCTGCTTAAAGACCTCCAAGAAGGAGACTGTTTCATTTTTATGCCACCTTTCTCCCAGAAAATCGAAATTGATCGAAAGCAGCTCACCAAGATAAAAACGCCTTTAGAACTTTATAAATTTTTTAAACAATTAAACACATCTAGTTAAAAACAGTATAACAAATTAACATTAAAACATGCAAAAAACTTTAAAACGTAACAAATCTTTAGAAAAAAGACAGAGCTCGGCTACTTTGGAGCTGCAAAAGCACCCAGATGCCCTCCGATCTTGGAAGCTAAGCAGAGTTAGTCCTTGAATGGGAGACCACCAATGAATACCAGAGATGAAAGAGGCTATATTTCAGAGGATGGAACTGCAAAACCACTTCTGAGATTCCTGGCCTAAGAAAATCCAGTTGAATCCATGGGGTCGCCATAAGTCAATGTGATTTTAGGCTGCAATCAATAGACGTAGGATGTCTAGATCAGGGAGGATAGTGCCACTATATTCTGCTCTGGTCAGGCCCCACCTGGAATAATGCTGTGTCCAGTTCTGGGCACCAATTCAAAAGGACATTGAGAAATGGAGCCATGGGTCCAAAGGAGGGCAACTAAAATGGTGAAGGTTCTGGAAACCATGAGCCTATGAGAACGACTCAGGGAGCTGGGGGTGTTTAGCTTGGAGAAGAGAGAGTGATGATAGCCCTGTTTAAATCCTGAGGGATGCCATACTGAGGATGGAGCAAGTTTGTTTTCTGCTGCTCCAGAGAATAGGACACAGAGCAATGGATGCAAGCTACAGGAAAAGAGATTTCAATTAAACATTAGGAAAACACTCCTAAACAGTAAGAGCCTTTCGACAGTGGAGCACTCCTTCGGAGAATGGTGGAGTCTCCTTCTTTGAAGGTCTTTAAGCAGAAGCTGGATGACCATATGTTGGAGATGCTTTGATTGTGAGTTCCTGCATGGCAGAAGGGGGTTTGACTGGAGAGCCCTTGGGGTCTCTTCCAACTCTTAAAAGTAATAATAAAAAAAAGGCACTTGAAGACACAACACAAACAAAGCACTGAACTGACACTTCTTTTGGCGAGAAGATGCTGGCTCATCAACCAGGCATCCCTTCTCATCTCAGCTGGGATCTGGCCAAAGGGATGACAGCATGTCTCTTCTGACTGGGACAATCTCCAAATATTTCTAATTTCACTTCAGTTGGTGTGTACAGTTGTGGGCACCACATCAAGACAGATGTGGGCAAGCTGGCCATTCCAGAGGTGGGAGACCAAAATGGTAAAATCCCAAGCCCTATGAGAAGCTGGTTATGTTTGGCTTAGAGAGAGACTAGGTGTGTTAAATATTCCTTATTGTTTGCAATTTTAAATCATTAACAATTGGTCTTACTTCTATTGATGCAGCCTAGAGTCGCATTGGACTTTTTAGCTGCCGCATCACACTCTTGGCTCATGTTCAACTTGTGGTCTCCTTGGACTCCCAGATTCCTTTCACACGTAGAAGTCTTCTTTTTTCTACCTAAGTGTAGTATCTTACATTTGTCCCTGTTGAAGTTCATTTTGTTAGTTTTGGCCCAGCTTTCTAATCTGTTAAGGTCATTTTGAATTTTGATCCTGTCCTCAGTATCTATGTAGAATCATAAAATGTCTGAGTTGTTGTTGTTGGACTGCAGTTCCCAGAAGCCTGGGCCAGCATAGACAATGCTGAGGAATGTTGGGATGCGCAGTTCCATCTACATTTCTATGGACCCTTAGTATCCACTGGGGCTTAGTTCCAGAAATCCTTGTGGATACCAAAATCCATGGATGCTCAGGTCCCATTAAATACAATGGGGTATAATACTCCATATATAAAATGGCAAAATAAAGGTTTGCATTTGCAAATTTTAAAAAAGTGAATATTTGTGGTTGCTGAAATTCTTGTATCTGGGTAGAAATAGGAAAAGCCATTTCAGGAACATTTTGCCCTGAAATGCAGCCTCCAAATATTTTACATATTACGAAATTGGGGTGACCAGATGTCCTAAACGCAAAGGAGGACAAGGCACCGCCAAATGTCAAATGTTCCAGAAAAATGTAGGACATGACCAAATAAAAGCTTTAGACACCAATATATAAGTAAATTCGTGCTTCTTAGTCAGGCTCAAAATGGACAACATTTTGGAATTCCTCTTGGACAGAAGGTTGGAATATGGGACATGTCCTAGAAAAGGAGGACCTTTGGTCAACCTGAATGAAATATAGTACTCCAGGATTTTAAAAATGCAATAGGTCGCTGCAGCACAGTAATAGACACTTGCTTCCCAACGCTTCGAGGCTCAGCAAATCTATATAAAACACATCAGAAGAGGAATGCTCTCGCTGCAGCTAAGTGCCCTAAAATCAGGTTTTATCAGCTCTCTGGTTCCCTGTTTTAGAGAGAAGCAAATCTCTCCTGTCTCTTGTCTGTGAAAGCCATCGTCCTAACAACGTTTCCCAACACTTCTCTGTTGATTTCCCCACTAGCACACAGCAATGTGGTTCTTCCATAAGTGGACACCAGGAAATTTACAGCAGATCAGGCCAAACCTATTTTCTGTCTTTTCTCTTGATGATTCGATTCCACTTTCAGTCATTTCTATCAGCATTTGCTTTTGTTCAGTTTGGGCCAGCTTTTTGTTTGCACCTAAGACAGGATGGCAAGGAGGGAGGCTCTGTTTGGCCAGAACTGCAGATATTACAGCACTGAAAAGCTGGAAGGGATCAGAATTCAATTTAGAACTCTTTATATGGAAATGCTGACTTCTATTGCTCTCTCTGCGCATCTCTCTGCTGCTCTCTCTACTGAAACAGTTCATTCGGCTGTATTATACATAAAATCACAGACTCATGGCATCCTAGAGTTGAAAGAAACCCACAAGAGTCCTACCCCATTCTGCCATGCAGGAACTCACAATCAAAGCATTCCCTGTGAGAGATGTCCACCCAGCCCCTGCTTAAAAACTACCAAAGACAGAGACTTCGCCAAACTCCGAGGGAGTGTATCCCGCTGTCAAACAGCTCTTTCCACCTGGATGTTCTTCCTACTGTTAAAGGGGAATCTCTTTCCCTGTAGCTTGCATCCATTGCTCCGGGTCCTAGTCACTGGAGCAGCAGAAAACAAGCTTGCTCCATCCTCAATATGACATCCCTTCAAATATTTAAACATGGCTATCATGTCACTTCTTGACCTTCTCTTCTCTAGGCATACAGTACATACCCAGGGCCTTAAGATGCTCCTCATAGGCCTTGCTGGCTTCCAGACCCTTCACCATTATGGCCACCCTCCTCTGGACACAGTCCATCTTGTCCACATCCTTTTGGAATTGTAGTGACCAGGACTGGACGCAGTATTCCAGGTGGGGCCTGAGCAAGACAGAATGGAGGGGCACTATGACTTCCCTCGGTCCAGACTAACTTCTACTGATGCAACCTAAAATCGCATTGGCTTTTTAAAATATATTCTTTATTATTTTCCAGTCTTGAGATAAAACACATTATAATTTTTCTTACGTACAACATTTCTTAACAAATAAGAATAAAAAGATTCTTCTTTTCTACATCGTCTATATGTAAGATTATATTCTCAACCTTAATATAAATCACTCCCTTGACATTCCCTGTTAACTGTATAGTCTAATACTATTTTCTACTATCATTCAGAACTTACTTGTCTTCTCGCAGTGATACATCGACGATACGTTATCTAACAAACCTCATTAATCTGCTAGTGGACATATTCCTTCCGTGTGATAAGATTATTAGTCCTCGCTTCTGTTCATAAATTTAATCAATCCTATAAACAATTAGAATAGTTGAAATTTCCCCCCTTTTAGCCCTCATATAATCTATCAAGGGTTTCCACACTATCAGGAGACTGTTCTTTGATTTCCCTTTTAGCAGTAAGGCCAAACAGTCCCATTCCATATAATCCTATAATTTGACTAACCAATGTTCCTTAGTCGGTATTGTTGTGTTTTTCCATTCCGCGCATAAAGGATTCTGGCAGCTACAACCATGTAAAAAATAAGTTTTCCACATTTCCTTTCCTCTTCAGTTTGATCCATCATAGCGAACAGATAAAGTTTCAATATTTCTGCCATTACGATGTGTGTTTCTGACCAAAAGGTTTGCGCTTTCTCCCAGAGCCACCAGCAAAGGTAACACCTGCCACCTTCCTTTCCACATTTCCAGCACTTATTGCTGCTACTCTCATTGGTTTTAGCTAAGACATGCGGAGTGCCATCTGTATTGCCTTTTCATTAAGTTCTCACGCAGCCCCAAGTTCGGCGTCTACTTCATTCTTTTCTTCCGGTTTCTTTCCCATTGTCCCATTGGTATGTTTTGTCCTAAATCCTTGGCCCAATCTGTCAGGCATTTTCTGATCACTTCTTGCTCAAGGTCAAATTTTAACAACAGTTTATAAAACTGAGAGACCTCTTCTTTACCTTCTTCTTTAATTGTTTTTTCAAACTGAGCTTCCCGATCCCTATTCCTACTGTTTTTTGATCAATCCAGAATCTTTCTCTTAAACGCCTGCACAGAAACCAATTACAATTATGGCCATAGCTAGCCAATTCCTCTTCTTTGCTCTCCTTCCAACACCGAAATACAGGACATTCTTTCAGTTTTAAGCAATGCTTCATTAATGGAGGCCTATAACAGTATTTTGGCAACCAAAGAGGTTTTATTTTCTTCCAGACATTTATCAGTGACTTCCTAAGAAGATGATGAAAAAGCATTGGCTTTTTTAGCTGCTACATAGCACTGCTTACTCATGTTCAACTTGTGGTCTACTTGGACTCCTAGATCCCTTTCACATGTAGTCTCATTAAGTTTAGTCTGGAGAAGAGAATCGTATTGGCTTTTTAAGCTGCTGCATCACACTGTTGGCTCATGTTCAATTTGTGGTCTACTAGGACTCCCTTTTGCATGTATTGTTGTCAATCCAGGTTTCCCCCTTTCTATATCTATGCATTTCATTCTTTCCCTAAGTGTAGTACCTTACTTAATAATAATAATAATAATAATAATAAACAAATAAATAAATACTTTATTTACATCCCTCTTCTCTGTTAGAAAACAACC
>NC_056524.1:2240668-2242093 GCF_019175285.1 Sceloporus undulatus | reverse complement strand
TTTTGCAATTCTCCGAGAGCTGAGCTAAAACCCATCTGCTTCCCTTGAAGTGTGCAGCACCCGAAAAGGTAGATCATGTCATTAAGAGATGCTTCAGCTCATCAAAACATGATTAAATTCCCATCCTGCATTGAGCAAGGTGGAGAGTATTTCTCGTCCTCCTGAGGTCTGTGCATTAGCTCTTGCCTTTCAAACTAAGCCACTTCCCACTTTAATGGCATTATTTAAATGCCCTGGATTGATGTATGTCTGGACATTTTATTGGATGTTTCAATTCTAAACCAGGGAAGAAAAATCACTCCTTCCTAATAAAGCATATGTATTTCTCCAGATCTCAGAATTAGATCTGCCTAGAGCATCTCCTACACTGCAGAGTAAAACCAGGGTTTGTCCTGAGGGCAAAGCAATCCGAAATCTTATAACTGTGATGGTTGATGGTCCCAATGTCAGGGAAAACATGCCCTATGAGGAAAGGCCTAGGGAGCTAGAGATGTTTAGCCTGGAGAAGAGATGGCTAAGATGTGATACGATAGCCCTGTTTAAGTATTTGGAGGGGTACCATATTCAAGAGGGAGCAAGCTTGTTTTCTGCTGCTCCAGAGAACAGGGCCCAGAGCAATGGATGCAAGTTGCAGGAAAAGAGATTCCAGCTCAACATTAGGAGGAACTTCCTGACAGTAAAGGCTGTTTCACAGTGAAACACACTCCTTCCTTGGAGTGTAGTGGAGTCTCCCTTTAAACAGAGGCTGGATGGTCATCTGACTGTCGGATATGCTTTCATTGAGAGTTCCTGCATGGCAGAAGGGGGTTGGACTGGATCAGGGCCCTTGGGTCTCTTCCAACTCTACGATTCTATGCTTCTATGACCATGCTGAAATTTGGCCCATGGTTGACGCTGGCTGAAAGAGTTAACTGTACTATCAACATACAGTTGAGAAGGCCCTCTCCGATGTCCTAAGTGTATTGGCCTCATTGGTGGCACACAGAGACCCTAATCCTCAGCCAGACCCATACAGGGAGAGGCACGCCCTCAAACATTGAGGTCCTGAGCCATTTAGAGCTTTAAATGTCATCCCAAGCACCTTGACTTCAGATCAGAAATGTACAGATATTGGCAGCCAGTGCCATATACTTAATTTACTAAATAAATACATCTACTAAATGTGATACAGGTGCATCTGCCCCCCACCTTGATCTCTCTTTGTAAAATTCCAGAGCCAGATATCATTTCAAGATTAGGAAAAAGGATGGAAGATGGAGTAAGGCTTCATTAGCAGATCTCAGTCATTTGGGAGAGAGGGTTAACTTCTCCCCGGCACTGTCCTCAGGAAGCTTATACTGTATTCAACATCCTTGTCACTTTCCACCCAATTTAGCTGCCTGATGCCTCCCTCTGTTTCAGATGAATTCCAAGTTGTACCCTTAG
>NC_056524.1:2213195-2237668 GCF_019175285.1 Sceloporus undulatus | reverse complement strand
AAGGGTCCACTGTATGCTTATTTGAGAAACGGGGTGTTTCTCCCTTCCTTTACAGACTCTTTGGCTGCAATGATCCTCCCCAAATCTCTACAACTGCGTTATCTGAAATCCATTCATTTTGGAGATTGCAGTGCTGGGCTCAGATTGTGTCTGACAATTGCTTATCCATTAAACAGCTCGCAGCCGGCATGGCGGATGGATGTTCCTAACCCAAGAGGCTAAGCAGCACTCTACAATATACATGTCACCCCAAAAAAGACTCCTCCACACCTCTCCAAAACTCCCTCGTAGTGCAAGGCTTGAAAACATGCTCCCTGGAAGGATGCTAGGGCAGAGTCCCAAGCTAAGTCTATTAAAAGACGCTTAATCCACCTTTTAGCGTTCCCGTTGTCTCTTTAATGGCACCATCACAATCTTGTTTTATTTCAAGCCGCCTGTCGATGTTTCTGTGTTCTTAAAAATACCGCATCCGCAGAGGGATGGGGAAGATTAAGCACCAGACAAATATGAGCAGATTTAAAGACTCTGGGTTTTGTTTTGTTTTTAAGGAGGGGGAAATTGCCTTCCCAAAAAGCGCTTATCCTATTGTTTCTTTGCCATGTATAAATAAAAGAAAATTAGATCAGTTTTTGAAAACAGCCTCTCCCAGTTTCTAGGCTGAGAGATGTATCATCATTGCAGCTGAGGAAGGAGAGGTGGGTTGTTGTGTTTTCCTGTGCCAAACTGTTTCGTTTAACACACATCTCTCAAGATGCAGCCTCTTTACACCAGGTACAGGGGAATTTGGCCCCAGGCACCTTCTTCTTTTGGTTAGTGAAGGGGGGATGTGTCCATTTGGGGGTTCAAGAGTGGAGCATTGTGAACTGAAGAAAGCAGTAGATTTCAAGACACAATGCTGGTCCAGATGCCAGCGTTGCACCTGAGCAACCAAGCCCTGAAGAAACACACACCTCAGCCATTTGTAACCATTGTGGAAAATCTACAGCTTACAACAGGATGTAGCCAAGCATTGGAGGAGATAGGATACTTGGAAGTAGACCAAGGGCATGTTCCCACTACGATTTAAAGCGAATCGCTGATTCGTTTATAGAACCATCATTCTCATTTGCCACTGGTTCCGATCCTACTTTGATCGATTTCTGTCATGATAAAGCGAGGCAAATGCAAAAAAAACCAAACTGTTTTTTCCTGACACTAATTCTTTGGCAGTTCTTTTGAAAAGAATGATTCCAAAGCGTGTTCAACAATAGGAACGATAGATCTGAATCGTGTCATTCTGGAGGGGAGGGACTAATGGCAGACAGGTGTTTACCATCCTTCCTCCGTTTTTGGTAGAGCCACCATTTGTGTTTGTGGTGCGCTGCCTTTGTGCTTCTGGTGTGACCAATGGGAACATGATTTTCCCAAAAAATAAAATTGATATAAGATTCGATTCATTGATTTTGCAACTACTTGCAATCTGTGAAGCAAGTAGTTGCAAAACCAATTAATCAAATCGTCTATCAATTTATTTTAAATATATATTGTTCCCAAGCCAGGTTGCCCAGGCTGCCGCTTACATCACCAATGACGCACAGATGATTGACATGCATTTTGAAGTGGCGCAAACTAGTGGGGATGACAATCATGCCAAAAAAAGAAGCCATTACAAGGGGGATAATGAAAAGATCCACTTTCATTGTGGGAACAACGGACCTTTTGGAATTGATTTTCCAACACAGAACGAGGGCGAATCGGAAACTGGTTTAAATGTAAGTGGCAATGAGCCCCACGTCTATGAAAGCTTATGCTACAACTTGTTTCGTTCAGTTGGTCTCAATGGTGCTACAAGTTCCCTTTGCAGAGGAAGATGTTATTGTTGTTAGCTGCCCCCGGGTCAACTTCGACTCATGGTGACCCTGTGGATGAGACGTCTCCAAGCTCTCCTGATCTCCTTAGGTCTTGTTGATTCATGCCCATGACCTCCCTGATTGGGCCTAGCATTCGGGCCTTTGGTCCTCTTCTCTTTCTGCTTCCCTCCACCTTTCCAAGCATTATTGCCTTTTCCAGTGAGTCTTGCCTTCTCATGATGTGGCCAAAGTATGACAGCCTCAATTTCATCATCTTGGTTCCCAGGCTTGATCTCTTCTAGGACCCTTTTGTTTGACGGAAACCTCAGCACTTCTCCTGCACTGCAGCTCACATTAGTTTATTGTCTTCTTATCCACTTTCTTTACTGTCAAACTTGCACATCCATACAAGGTGAATACAATGGCTTGGACTATTCTAACTTTAGTGTTTAGTTGTATGTCTTTATTCTTCAGGATCTTTTCTAGTTCTTTCATGGCTGCCCTCCTCATTCTTAGTCTTATTCTGATTTCTTGACTAAAGTCTCCGCTCTGATCAATGTTTGATCCAAGGTTTGGGGATTCTTTTACTATTTTTATTTTATCATTATCTAGGATGAAATGGTGCGGTTCTTCCAAGGTCATTATTTTTGTTTTCTTAATATTCAGCATTAAGCCTACTTTAGCACTTTCTTCTTTGACTTTCTTTAGCCAAAGTTTAGTTAGTTGTTTTCTGATAGTAGTTTGGTGTCATCAGCATATCTTAGGTTGCTAATGCTTCATCCTCCGATCTTCACTGCTCCTGCCTCTGAGTCTAAGCCTATTCTGTGTGTGATAGTTTCTGGAAACATGTTGAAGAAATAGGGTGATGGAATGCATCCTTGCCTGATGCCTTTGCCAACTGGGAACCATTCTGTTTCTCTATGGCCTGGTACAGACCGCCCAAAAAAGGGTGGTCTGCCGGCAGCCTGGTTTGCTCCATGAGGAAGCCGCAGCGGACAAACTGCGCAGCTTCCTCATGCAGCAAAAAGAGCCCATAAAAAGCAGGTTCTTTTTACGGCACCATAATGATGCCGCAGTGTGCCAATGGCACACTCATGACATCATTATGGTGCTGCGACCTGCGGATGCTAGGCATCCCTCATGTCAAAATGGTAGCGCCCTTCTGTAGAAGGCGCTGCCATTTTGACAAATGGAAGACGTGGTAGGGTTGCGGGCACCTGTAAGCGACGCCCCAAAGCAACCTTAGCATGTCATCAAGACGTGCCACGAGGCCCATCTGTACTGGGCCAAAATTCAGTTCTGATGGCCGCTCCTTGTCCTCAATGCAGGTTGTGCATCAAGATGATCAGGCGAAGTGGGACACCCATTCCTCTAAGAGCAAGCCATAGCTTTTAATGATCTATGCAGACCAATGCTTTGCTGTAGTCGATAAAGCGTATGCTGATTTAAAAAAAAATTCTCTGGTGTGTGCCATTATCCATTGTATGTTTGCAATGTGATCCCTAATACCTCTTCCTATCCTGAATCCTGCTTGCACCTCTGGGATCTTTTGCTCTACTATATGGTATGAGTCTATGATGCGGAATTTTGAGCATTACTTTGCTTGCATGAGAAATTACTGCAATAGTTCTGTAATTACTGCAAACCTTTGTGCCTCCTTTTTTGTGGATAGGAATGCATAGTGATGGCTTCCAGTGCAGAGGCCACTGTTTTGTTTCCCATATTTTTGGCATGTTTTAGTGAGACCTGAACTTGACTCTGCCACTGTGGATTGTACCAGTTCGATTGGCATGTCATCTGTTCCTAGTGATTTCTTCTTCTCAATTGCTTTGTGAAGGATACAGGAGACATATTAACCAAACACGACATGGTATGATTTCTATGTTTGATTGTAAAAGCTGGACCGTGAAGAAATCTGACAGGAAGAAAATCAATGCATTTGAAATGTGCTGCTGGAAGAGAGTTCTGCAGATTCTGTGGACTGCCAAAAGGAGAAATAAATGAGTCCAAAAATAAACGAAGCCTCAGCTATCCCTAGAAGCCAAGATTACAATACAGGGACTGCACAAAACAGTCATATCTTTGCTGGCCAACCAAAAGACACCAAATACAGAATGCAAGCTTTCAAAGCTCAACTGGTTTCTTCATCAGGAAAGACATTAAAAGTCAAACAGAAGAAAGAAAAAATATGATGATGTGGGAGCCATAGCCCTGCATTTTGTCAAGATATTGTTCTAGTTGTTCTCAGTTACAAAGATACAGAGGGATATCCATGGAGTTACTTTGTCTAGCCCACATTTTACAATCTTGCAAACAAGCTTGTAAAATGTGGGCTAGACAAAGTAACTGTTAAATGGATCTGTAATTGGTTGACCGGCCGAACCCAAAGGGTGCTCAACAATGGCTCCTTTTCATCCTGGAGAGAAGTGACCAGTGGGGTGTCCAGTGGGGCTCTGTCCTGGGCCCAGTGCTATTCAACATCTTTATCAATGACCTGGATGACAGAATTGGAAGCATACTTATCAAATTTGCAGATGATACTAAATTAGGGGGAATAGCTAATACTCCAGAGGACAGGATCAAGATTCAAAATGACCTGAATAGACTAGAAAGCTGGGCCAAAGCTAACAAAATGAAATTCAACACGGAGAAATGTAAGGTACTGCACTTAGGGCGGAAAAATGAAATACACAGATATAGGATGGGTGACACCTGGCTGAATGAAACTACGTGTGAAAGGGATCTAGGAGTCCAAGTAGACCATAAGTTGAACATGAGTCAACAGTGTGATGCGGCAGCTAAAAAGGCCAATGCAATTCTAGGCTGCATCAATAAAAGTATAGTGTCTAGATTAAGAGAAGTAATAGTGCCACTGTATTCTGCTTTGGTCAGGCCCCACCTGGAATATTGTGTCCAGTTCTGGGCACCACAATTCAAAAAGGACATTGAGAAACTGGAGCTTGTCCAAAGGAGGGTGACAAAAATGGTGAAGGGTCTGGAAACCATGCCCTATGAGGAACGACTTAGGGAGCTGGGGATGTTTAGCCTGGAGAAAAGAAGGTTAAGAGGTGATATGATCGCCCTGTTTAAATATTTGAAGGGATGTCATATTGAGGAGGGAGCAAGCTTGTTTTCTGCTGCTCCAGAGAACAGGACCCAGAACAATGGATGCAAGCTGCAGGAAAAGAGATTCCACCTCAAGATTAGGAGGAACTTCCTGAGAGTAAGGGCTGTTCAACAGTGGAACAAACTCCCCTGGAGTGTAGTGGAGTCTCCTTCCTTGGAGGTCTTTAAGCAGAGGCTAGATGGCCATCTGTTGGGGATGCTTTGATTTGGATTTCCTGCATGGCAGAATGGGGTTGGACTGGATGGCCCTTGGGGTCTCTTCCAACTCTATGATTCTATGATTCTATGAGGCAGAAGCCATTTCTCCTACTTGGCCGTGTGGGATCTGGGGGAGACAAAGAGTTGTAAAGTCCAGGAAATACAATTTAGGCCCAGTACATACCAGGCTTTGCGCCGCCCTCGTCATGTGCGAGGGTTGCCTGGGGGCGGCGCTTTCAGACGCTGTGCAACCCTCGCACATGATGAGGGCATCAAAATGGTGGCGCCCTGTACACACAGGCGCCGCCATTGTTACGCAAGTGCTGCGAAGCATCTGCACGGCGTTGCATGGCACTTGCGTAACGAGTGCGCCAATGGTGCACTGTGGCACACTTGTTATGCTGCCACCATGGCGTAGAAAGAACCCGCTTTTGCAGGTTCTTTTTCCAATAGCGGGAAGCCTCACTGTTTGGTGGCTGAGGCTTCCCTCCACCTAAAATCAGGCGCCAGCAGGCTGCCCTCTTTGGGTGGTCTGTAGCCTGCCTTAAACTCCATTAGCAACACAAAAAGATACTCCCTTTGAGATCCAAAAGGGAGGAATGGCCTCTGCCTACATGGATATCCCTCCATAGCATCGTAACTGAGAACAACTATAGCAGCATCTTGACAAACTGTAGGCCTATGTCTCCAATGTTATCATTTTTTTTCTTTCTCCTGTTGGATTTTTTAACCCCTTTTCCTGATGAAAAAACCTGTTAAGCTTCAAAAGCTTGCATCGTGTATTTGGTGCATTTTGGTTGGCCAATAAAGTTATCACTGTTTTGTGGATTTGGGGTGTTATTATACATGGCTACCTCTGTATTGAGATGGTCATATACATGGCTACCTCTGGATATATATATTGAGATGGTCATATTTTGGGCACATCATGGGAAGACACATCTCACTGGAAAAGGTGATAATGCTGGGGGAAGTGGAAGAAAAGAGGGAGAGCGCATGGCAGGTGGACAGACTCCATCAAAGAAGACCCAGCTGCCCTGAGTTTGCAAGACTTGAGCAGAGTCATTCACATAACCACCTTCTTGGAGGACTCTCATTCATAGGGTCCAAGTTGACTTGACAGCAAATAAAAACAACAACAACAACAGTGAATCACTAAGTCATAATGGAAAATTACTAAGCAAGCACCACATAAAACCTATTCATGTTAAACAGACCAGTCAGCCTGACCTCAATACCAGGGAAAATATTAGAACGGATTATACAGGAGTCTGCCTGCAAGTGTCTTGTCAACAATGCAGTGATCTGTAGGAGCCAGCATGGGTTTGTCGAGAACACATCCTGGCAGACATCTTTGGCTGGATCCACACTGGAGAAATAACCTGGTTTGGTACTGTTTTAGGTGCCCTGGCTCATGGCTATGGGATTCTGGGAGTTGGAGTTTGTTGTGGGCCCAGAGCGGAGCAGAGCTTAAGGAAGGAAGGCCCCACAACAAACTCCAGCTCTCAGAATTCCATAGCCTTGAGCCAGGGCACCTAAAACAGTGCCGAACTGAGTTATTTTTCCAGTGTGGATCCAGGCTTTTATATCTTTTTTTTTTTATCAGGTTCCTAGTTTAGCAGATGGCGGGGATACTGCAGATGCCATTTATCTGGATTTCAGCAAAGCCTTTGATAAGGTTCCCCCATTCTATATTGATCAGCAAACTGATTGATTCTGGAATAGATGGGGACACTGCCAGATGGATCTGCAAATGGTTGGAAAACCATGTTCTCAAAGAGATGTCATCGGTGGCTGTGCTTCAGATTGAAAATAGGTCTCAAGCAGAATGGTGCAGGGTTCTGTGCTCTTAAATAGTTTTACTAATGATTTAGAATAGATGATAGGGTTCAGGGAATCCTTATCAAATCTGGAGAAGGGCAGCTACCATGTTGGAAGTGTGTGTGTGTGTGTGTGTTGTGTGCCTTCAAGTCGTTTCTGACTTATGGCAACCCTAAGAGGAAAACTGGGTGAAATTAACAAAATGAAATTCAACAGAGACAAATGCAAAATTCTATATTTAAGCCACAAAAACCAAATGCACAAGTTTAGGATGGGGCATGCTTGGTACAACAATCTCTGGCTTTGCTTCGCGAACGAAGATTCAGGAAGGACTCATCTGCGCTTTGTGCAACTGCATTGGTGACTAAAAAGGCCAATCTGGGACAAACAGGTCCAGTTGCAGAAAGCACAGCAGAAAGTCTCCTTGGGTGATGTTTCCGGGTTGTGGCTCTTTCTGCATTGTTGTTTCTCTTCGAGACTCATTCGCCGTGAGCTTTCGAAAAAGGCTGCAGCATTGTGGGTAGTGCGTCTCCATGCCTCCCGATGTGAGGCCAGGGCGGACCATTGTTTGTGATCAGTTTGGCCAAGCCTGAGATGTTGTTTCAGGGAGTTCTTGTATCTCTTCTTTGGGGCGCCCCTCTTACGCTCTTGACCCGTGGCGAGTTCACCATAGAATACTATGTGTGAAAAAGACCTTGGGATTATTGTTGATTGTAAGATGAACATAAGCCAGCAATGTGGTGCTGCAGCAAAGAAGGCAAATGGTATTTTAGCCTGCATTAATGGAAGCATAGTTTCCAATACAAGGACTTATGGCAACTCTAGCAGTGGTCCCCAAACTGTGCTCTTTAAGGGTTTTTGGACTTCAGCTCCCAGAATTCCAGACTGTTGGCCAACATGGCTGAGGCTTCTGGGAGCTGAAGCCCAAACATCTCTTAAAGAGCACAGTTTGGGGACCACTGGTGTAGAGGAACATTGCTGGCACATTGGAGGAAGAGCAAGTAGATGCACCTCTAATGTCATGGGTGATGTTATTGGCCCCTGTAACATTGCCTCCTGAGTAAATATGAGAACAGAGTTGGTATCTAGACTGGTGGCAGGGTCTTGTCCCTGTATGACAATCCATGTTATATATCCTGCTGTAAAAGAGTATTTGTTTAAAATTTGGAGGCCTGCATCCCAAAGCTTGTGGGAGGGCAGTATTACTCTGGCTGGAAGAGGATGCTGATGATCATTATCATCAGCATCAGATTAGAAAGCTGGGCCAAAACTAACAAAATGAATTTAAACAATGAGAAATATAGGATACTAGACTTGGACAGAAAAATGAAACGCACGGATAGAGGATGGGATACACCTGGCTTGACAATATTACATGTGAAAGGGATCCAGAAGTCTTAGTGGCCCACAAGCTGAAGATGAACCAGCAATGTGATGCTGCTGCTAAGAAAGCCAATGCAATTCTAGGCTACACCGATGGAAGCATAGTGTGTAAATCAGTGGCCCCCAGCCTTTTCTATGCCCTGCATGATCCCTAGGAAATGTTTGGTTTATGTTTGCACACACTACAAAAGTAATATCACATTTGAAGATGAGGAAGTCTAATTATGCATTTTTGAACCACAAATTGAACCACATACAATACTGTGGGTGAACAAATTGAACTTAAAAAAATAAGCTTTTAACGCAGTGCATAAAATGCAAATCTAAATTGAGCAATTAGATTCTAATGTATTCAGAAAAAAAGAGTGATGACATGTGACTCATCACTGAAAGCCAAAAGTCACTCTTTGTGCCCCCCTGAAAATCCATCTCGCACCCCCTGGGACTGTGGGCACCGCAGGTTGGGAAACCCTGGTCTAGATCGGGGGAAGTGATAGTGCCACTTTCTTCTGCTTTGGTCAGGCCTCACCTGGAATCCTGTGTCCACTTCTGGGAACCACAATTCAAAAAGGACTTTGGAAAACTGGAGCGTGTCCAAAGGAGGGCGACTAAAATGGTGAAAGGTCTGGAAATCATGAAGCCCTATGAGGAAAGACTTAGGGAGCTGGAGATGTTTAGCCTGGAGAAGAGAAGGTTAAGAGGTGATATAAAAGCCCTGTTTAAGTATTTGAAGGGATGTCATATTGAGGAGGGAGCAAGCTTGTTTTCCACTGCTCCAGAGAACAGGATCCAGAGCAATGGATACAAGCTACAGGAAAAGATATTCCACTTAAACATTAGGAAGAACTTCCTAATGGTAGAAGCTATTCAATAGTGGAAGATGCTGCTGCCTCGGAGTGAGATGGAGTCTTCTTCTTTGGAGACTTTTAAACAGAGGCTGGATGGCCATCTGTCACAATGAGTGCTTGGATGGTGAGTACTCACTTGGCAGAATGGGGTTGGACTGGACAGCCCTTGGGGTCTCTTCCAGCTCTATGATTTTATGAAAAAGATTCCTCCCAAACGTTAGGAAGAACTTTCTAACAGTAAAAGCTCTTCTGTAGTGGAAGATGCTGCCTCTTAGTATGGCGAGGTCTCCTTCTTTGGAGGGGTTTAAACAGAGGCCATTTGTCGTAAATGCTTTGTGTCTTCCTGCATGGCAGAATAGGGTTGGACTGGATGGCCAGTGGGTTTTCTTGGGGGAAGCTTCCTAAATCCTAATATTGTGAATTCTTTACTAGTTCCTCTTGGAGATTCTTGGCATTCGCTGCTGGAGGAGTCTGCCATCCAAGTAGCTGCCAGGCCAAATTCTGATGAGATTGCTGTGTTCCAAGTGGTCCCTCTTCAAGGGAAGAGCCCAGTAGAGGGAGGAGATGAATGATGAGGAGAGACAGGGATCAAGAAGTACAAAGAGAAAACATAAGGTTGAATTCCACTTGATGAAGACTGTGGGGACGCACATCGACAGGAGGATGTCACAGGAACAAGCGAGGCATTTGTGCTGGATGGATGCAAAGCTCATTGGTTTGCCCCTTCCATTTGTTCCACCGCACAGACAGATCCGTATTTAGAAGAACAAGTTGTCTTACAGAGGAGGGATGTCACCTTGTTGTGTGACATTGCTGTGTGAAAAATAAGATTATATAAGCTCACCCTGAAAATTCTGCACAGGCTAATTGGATTCGTGTTAGACACTGTTTCCCAAACTCCTCAGAGAGCAGAGAGCGAGAGACGTCAGAGGCGTATGGTGTTGAGCGTTCCTAGTCCTCTCTGGCCCAGAGGAGTGTGTGAGCATCCGGTCGATTCAATGCTGTTTGCTGATGTGGCTCCATCCGTTGCCATGTTCAGACTGGGGGACTCAATCGCTGCTCGCTGGCCAAAACACCAAGTGTCATTGCCAGGGATGGAAAAAGGCAATGGCATCATCGGATGAAGGCCAGATTGGTGTAATGGTTTTGGCGTTGGACTAGGACCCTGGGAGGCCAGGTTTCCAATCCCGACTTGACCATGGAAACCCACGTCACACTCTCTCAGCAGTGGCAAGCCACCTATGAAGAAACTTGCAAAGAAAACCCAATGATAGGTTAGCCTTTGTTGTTGTTTGCTCATATATTTATTTATTTATTTATTTAAAGGATTTTTATCCCACTTTTCTCCCACAATGGGATTCAAGGTGGGTTACAGTAATTTTAAAAAGAACTAAAACACTGATTATAAAAGTAAAATGATACCTAAATATTAACCACATTAAAACGTAAGTTAAAAACAGCACAGTTAAACCCAATTAAAACATTAAAACACCATATCATGTTACACCCCAAAAATTCACCCACCCAATGCCTGAGTGAATAAAAATGTCTTCAGCTGTTATTGTGTGCCTTCAAGTCATTTTGAACTTATGGCGACCCTAAGATGACCCTATCATGGGTTTTTCTTGGCAAGAGTTGTTCAGAGGGGGTTTGCCATAGCTATCCTCTGAGGCTGAGAGAGTGTGACTTGCCCAAGGTCAACCAATGGGTTTCATGGCTGAGCTGGAAATTGATCCAACACACAAACTCTATACCACACTGGCTCACAGATTTGCCTTAGTCACCATGAGTCAGAAACTACTTGAAGGCACCCAATAACAATCGTCGGCCAAGATCCTACATCATGCTTACCTGATGTCAATCTGTGCTTAGTAATGCTCAAAGTAATTGGGTCATACCAGCCTTCTGCTGAATATTGACCGAGTATGTTACTGCTTTTGTGTTCCTTCAAGTCAACACCAATGTATGGCATTCCTACACTACTAGGGTTTTCTTGCCAAATTGGATCCAGAAATGGTTTGCCACTGCCTTCCTCTGAGGCTGGAAGAGTGTGGCTTCCCCAAGATCACCCGGTAGGTTTCTATGGTTGAATGAAGAAATGAACCCTGATCTCACAGAGCCCTGTTCCAACACTCAAACCATTACATCACATTGGCTCGTGAGATTTATTCTCAGGAGATTTGCCATTGTCTTCCTCTGAAGCTGGGAGAGTGTAACTTATCCAAGATCACTCAATGGGTTACCAGGGCTAGTCCAGGATTCGAACTCTGGTCTTCCAAACTCCTAGCTAAAACCACTATGCTACACTGCCTCTAGTTTTCTTGGCAAAATTTCTTCAGAGGAGATTCATCACTGACTTCCTCTGAGGCTGAATGGGATCCATGGCTGAGTAGAGATTCAGAACCATGGTCTCCCCAACTCACTACACTCAAGATCACAACAGCTCACTGGGTCTCTAAAGATTTTCCCATTGAGTCGGTGTCTACTGAGTTACTCAATGATAAAGGAACATAGCTCTGCTATGTGCATTTCTTTCTTTCATAGAATCATTCAAATCTAGAGTTGGAATAGACCCCCAAGGGCCATCCAGTCCAACCCCTTCTGCCATGCAGGAAGACACCATCAAAGCACTCCAACAGATAGCCATCCAGCCTCTGTTTAAAAACATCCAAAGAAGGAGACTCCGCCACACTCAGAAGCAGCATCTTCTACTGTTGAACAGCAATTATGGACAGGATGTTCTTCCTAACACTGAGGTGGAATCTCTTTTCCTGTAGCTTGAATCCATTGCTCCAAAATGGTACTTGACTGTAGACTTTTAACCCTCATACCTTGGTGGCCAGGGAGTCTCATGTGCAAGATCACTTGAATCTAAGGATCAGTAGTAAAACAGAAAAGCTTTATTCAGAAATTAAAGATGTTCATGGCAGACATATGTTGTCAGGACTGAAGCCATTTAAATGACACAGTATAATGAAAGCACATAGCAGTTCAAATGTTTTGGTGGGCTTTCGCCCCCTACATCCACAAATCAAAGCATTCATAAACCTTCAATTTAACAAGGTTATCCTTCCTTACTGCCCTATACCAGCAATTTTTGTGAGACTGTTCTTGCTCCCCACACATCTGCTTGTTAACCACCCCATGAATGCTAAACAAACAGCATCATCAGTAGAACAGCACATCCCAACATCCAGTATTGTAAAATACTACAAGCATGCCAAAGTTTAGAACTAGCAAGCAAGGCAAGTAATCTGAGGAACCCTGATCCTGCCAGGAAGGCAATGAATCCCCCCATGTTTTGTTGTTGTTGTTGTTGCTGTTGTTGCTGCTGTGTGTGCCTTCAAGTCATTTCCAACTTAAGGCAACCCTAAGGCAAACCTATCATGGGGTTTTCTTGGCAAGAGTGGTTCAGAGGAGGTTTGCCATTGCTTTCCCTTTAGCCCAGTGATTCCCAGCTGTAGCCTCCTTGGCCAACAGTCAGGAATTCTGAGAGATGAAGTCCAAAACATCTGGAAGACCAAAGTTTGGGGACGATGGCAGCCCAACCCTTAAAGGTGCTGAACCCAGTCCCCAAAAATAAACTCAGCTCCTTGGAAAACTCCTTCACACTTAAACCTGGCCTGGATTCACTAGCCCACTAATCCGTGAGCCACCAGCCATCACTGTACAAATCAAGAACAACTTGATCAATCTTACTCGTCCTAATAGGGCCTCTCCAGTCTTTCCTTAATCCCTTTAGTAGTTTTGCTTAATTCATTTACTGGAGCCAGCTTTTAACAGCAGCCTCTTGCCTTGCTCCTTGACCTCTCTTGAGGCCATCAGGGCTCCAAGAGCATCCACTTCTCACCAATCCAATTTTTCATGCTGCTCCAATTGGAAAGCTCTGCTGCTGCAATTAGTGCGGGGAAGATACACTGCCGCGAATTGACTTGTCAGAGGATCAATGGAAGGGGATGGACATTCTCACTGGGGTAAGCAGTTTATTTAATTTGACAACCTCAGGGGAAAGAAAATTGGAATCCAGCAGGGCAGTGGTCACATCTGTGTCTCTCCAAACAGACGCCAATCAATGTTCCTGTCCCAGTTGTGCCAACAGAGAGGATGGCTCCAGCTGAAGCTTTAGAAATCTTTCTTCGGTGCTTGAGATCCCATAGAATCATAGAGTTGGAAGAGACCGCAAGGGCCATCCAGTCCAACCCCCTGCCATGCAGGAAATCCAAAGCATGTCCTTTTTGAATTGTGGTGCCCAGAACTGCTCTGGTCAGGCCCCACCTAGAATATTGTGTCCAGTTCTGGGCACCACAATTCAGAAAGGACATTGAGAAACTGGAGCGAGTCCAAAGGAGGGCGACAAAAATGGTGAAGGGTCTGGAAACCATGCCCTATGAGGAACGACTTAGGGAGCTGGGGATGTTTAGCCTGGAGAAAAGAAGGTTAAGAGGTGATATGATCGCCCTGTTTAAATATTTGAAAGGATGTCATATTGAGGAGGGAGCAAGCTTGTTTTCTGCTGCTCCAGAGAACAGGACCCGGAACAATGGATGCAAGCTCCAGGAAAAGAGATTCCACCTGAACATTAGGAGGAACTTCCTGAGAGTAAGGGCTGTTCGACAATGGAATGCACTCCTTCCTCGGAGGGTGATAGAGTCTCCTTCCTTGGAGGTCTTTAAACAGAGGCTGGATGGTCATCTGTCAGGGATGCTTTGATTTGGATTTCCTGCATGGCAGGGGGTTGGACTGGATGGCCCTTGCGGTCTCTTCCAACTCTATGATTCTATGATTCTATGATTCCTCTATCAGCCTGAAGATGGCAGAGTAAGGGCTAGAGATGTGTTTTTAATATTAAACAATTTACTTAAGAAAAGCTTTAAAGATATGCAAAAAAGTGCTTAGGGTCCAGATGATGCTAAATGCAACTTTTAAATACAGTAACCTCAGTAAATCTACTCTTCAAGGACTCATCTCTCTCCCACACACAATAAAGAGCTTTGAAACTAGAGGCAAAAAATGTTTTATGAGAAAGGTACTGGCTCTTGGATGCGGTGGCTTAGTGGTTAAGATGCCAGTTCTGATAGAAGACAGGAAGGTTGGCAGTTCAAGGCCCGAGTGCCACATGATGGCATGAGTACCACCCATCACTAGTCCCAGATTCTGCCAATCTAGCAGTTTGAAAGCATGCAAATGTAAGTAGATAGATAGGTACCACATCTCAGTGGGAAGGTAACAGCATTTGGTGCAGTCATGCTGGCCACATGGCCACGAGAGCATTCCTTGGACAATGCTGGCTCTTTGACTTAGTAATAGAGATGAGCACTAGTCCCTGCAGTCAGTTACGACTAGACATTCATGTCAAAGGACTACCTTCACCTTTACCTTTTACTGGCTCTTCAGTTTTGTAAGTAGCAGAAAAGAAGATATGGACCTTTCCACCAGGGCAAGGTTTCACAAAATCATGGGATCCTAGAGCTGGAAGAGATCCCAAGGGTTATCCAGTCCAACCTCATTCTGTCATGCAAGAATAAACAATCAAAGCACCCCTGACAGATGGCCATCCAACCTCTGCTCAAAAATCTCCAAAGAAGGAGACTTCAGGGTTGTGCAGACCACCCCTGAAGACTCCTTTTTGCACCCTGGAAAGGGTGCCATAGCCACCAGTGCCTCATCTTTACAGTGCTCATTTGATGCTGCATCATGTGAGTGCAGTGCCGGAGGGGCGCTGTGACACCGCATGCCGAGTGGTGTGGTGAGTGGCATTATGCTGCCATGAGGACGGAGTCAGCATGCACTGTGTGGATGCCATGCCCCGACTCCATCCCTAGGCTGGCCTTAATGGTCCGGTCTGCACAGCCCCTGAACCAACCTCTAAGGCAGCCTCATCTTCCACTGTCAAACAGCTCTTACTATCATGCAGAGCAAAGAACTCCAAGCAGACCACACAGTTCAGCTTGTCCACATCTGTGGTGACTTGGGGGCCTTTCCCTGGAGCCCTTGGCGCCCTGTGCGTGGCCCTTTACTCCCAGGGAGTCCCCTCTTGTCACACTTTCCCTTCTAGGATCTCCTAGGTCTCCCTTCTCGCTCCCTGTTGAGCAGAATGAGACCCCTGGAGGTCCTATAGTCCCGCTGCCACCACTCAGTGAATTATCCAAATCCCCCCCCCCCAGCACACACTGAGACTTGCTGGGTCCTCTAGTTTCTTTCTATACTAACCCCGAGCAATCAGGAGCCGAGTTAAGGCACGTGTATAGGAGCAGAGAGAGAGAGACAGCTGATACTTTTAAAAGAAAGGAGTTTATTTTAAAGAAATAGCATAGAATAACAAGATATCATTCGTGCAGAGCCACCTTGCTATGCAGGTCTAGAAAAGCATAGTTGCACAGAGTTCATTTCACACAAGCCATTGTTGAAAATAACAAAAGGCCTAAACGCACTAGCTAACACATTCCTAACTACTCACAGAAGATGGGATGTGTAGTCCTTTTGAGTTCCTTGATGCAGGGAGGGCCCCTTGCCTCTCGACCTGCATTCCCCTGAGTCTGTGTCTCCCAGACTCAAAGAGACAGCATCTGGTTCCTCCCTCAGGAAAGGATCCAGGGAGAGACAAAGGAGCGCATGGCCTCAAAGGCCTTTTAAAGATTTCCCATAGAAAGTTCTTGAATCTCGCGGTCCTACTCTCTGATTGGTCAGTTAGACCTTACATCAGCTATGATGTCACAGCTCATTAGCATGTGATGTCATCTCTCATTAGCATGTTCCTCCTCCCAGATTAACCCTTTGTAGTTCAGGAGAAGCCTCAGGTGACTGGAGAACCAGTCATCACAACATCCCTCTTGAATTGTGGTGCCCAGAACTTGATGCAATATTCTGGGTGAGGCCTGACTAAAGCAAGATAGAGTGGCACTATGACTTCCCTTGATCTAGAGTCTAGACACTATACTTCTATTGATGCAGCCTAGAATTGCTTTGGTTTTCTGGGCAGTTTTCTTTAGGAAGGATTTCTTGAGCAGAGGCTGGATGGCCATCTTTCACCGGGGTGGGGGGTGGTGGTGGTGGTGGTGGTGGTGGTGGAAGTGATAGCTCTTGGACTCTCTTCCAACTCTATGATTCTATTATCTTTTGCTCCTGGATGCTTTTGTCTACCTCACTGGAAAGGGTGACATGCTTCTTCCTCCTCCTCCTCCTGATCTGATACTGTTGTCTGGGATGGATCATGCTCTCCTGATGCCCTGTTAGGACAGCCAGTCTCCTTTTGCTCCAATAGGGTGCCAATATCCTGCCTCTCCTCTTTTTTCCCTTTATCTGGCTTAAAAACAGTAAGGAGTTTATCACTTGGCGCTTTAAATCAGTTCCAGCCTCTCAGGCTGGAGCTGGAATGTGGGATGGAGGCAGGAATTATCACACAATAAATTGCAGCCGAATCACCGGCCACATTTGCCTGGGTCCCAGCTGGGTCCAAGCCACACTCCACCAGCACTTTTTAGAAGTTAAAAAGCTTTCCAACTTCTAAAAAATGCTGGTGGAGCGTGACTTGAACCTGGGCTGATGGTGGCTGGTGACTTGGCGGGGATTTAGTGTGCAATAATCCCCACCTCCATCCCACATACTGGCTGTAGCCCTGGAGGCTGTAGCCGATTTAAAACTCCAAGCGATAAGCTCTTATGTGTGAAAGGGATCTAGGAGTCCTAGTAGACCACAAATTGAACATGAGTCAACAGTGTGATGCAACAGCTAAAAAAGCCAATGTGATTCTAGGCATCAATAGAGGTATAGTGTCTAGATCAAGGGAAGTTATAGTGCCACTCTATTCTGCTTTGGTCAGGCTTCACCAGGAATAATCCTGTGTCGAGTTCTGGGCCCCACAATTCAAAAAGGATGTTGACTAGCTGGAGGGTGTCCAGAGGAGGGTGACCAAAATGGTGAAGGGTCTACAAACTACAAAGCCCTATTGAAGTGGACTTATGTGCCTGATTGAAGAATTATATTAGAAATGCTTTTATAAACTGTTTGTGGTCATGATTTTGGGTGAGACTAGAGGTTGACTTGAGGTCTTAATAGAAGCTAGAATTCGGCTTTTGCAAAGACTAATTTCAGAATGAGCAATTCTTGCATAGAATTGTTTTGAGAACACAATGCTTCCTGATAAGGTTAAATGTTCCCGAACAGAATCATAGAATCATAGAATCGTAGAGTTGGAAGAGACCACTAGGGCCATCCAGTCCAACCCCATTCTGCCATGCAGGAAATCCAAATCAAAGCATCCCTGACAGATGGCCATCCAGCCTCTGTTTAAAGACCTCCAAGGAAGGAGATTCTATCACCCTCCGAGGAAGGAGTGCATTCCACTGTCGAACAGCCCTTACTCTCAGGAAGTTCCTCCTAATGTTCAGGTGGAATCTCTTTTCCTGGAGCTTGCATCCATTGTTCCGGGTCCTGTTCTCTGGAGCAGCAGAAAACAAGCTTGCTCCCTCCTCAATATGACATCCTTTCAAATATTTAAACAGGGCGATCATATCACCTCTTAACCTTCTTTTCTCCAGGCTAAACATCCCCAGCTCCCTAAGTCGTTCCTCATAGGGCATGGTTTCCAGACCCTTCACCATTTTTGTCGCCCTCCTTTGGACTCGCTCCAGTTTCTCAATGTCCTTTCTGAATTGTGGCGCCCAGAACTGGACACAATATTCTAGGTGGGGCCTGACCAGAGCAGAATACAGTGGCACTATTACTTCTCTTGATCTAGACACTATACTTCTATTGATGCAGCCTAAAATAGCATTGGCCTTTTTAGCTGCTGCATCACACTGTTCACTCATGTTCAGCTTGTGGTCTACTTGGACTCCTAGATCCCTTTCACACGTAGTTTCATTCAGCCAGGTGTCACCCATCCTATATCTGTGCATTTCATTTATCCGCCCTAAGTGCAATACCTTACATTTCTCCGTGTTGAATTTCATTTTGTTAGCTTTGGCCCAGCTTTCTAGTCTATTCAGGTCATTTTGAATCTTGATCCTGTCCTCTGGAGTATTAGCTATTCCCCCTAATTTAGTATCATCTGCAAATTTGATAAGTATGCTTCCAATTCTGTCATCCAGGTCATTGATAAAGATGTTGAATAGCACTGCAACTGAGGTTTGTTTGTTAATGAATGACTTTGTTCTTTAAGGATATCTTCTTTTATTTGAAGAGGGGGCTAATTTTGGGGAGAGGACCATAAAATAATCTCTGTTTGAACTTCCAGTTTTCAAGAAGGTCATGGTGAAACGATGAAAAATGAATAGTAATAAAATACCTTATACATGCTGTTGTAAACACTGGCTGAGATTGTATATCTTGCTTGCTGGTGTATATCTGCACTTATATAGTTCCATAGTCCTCCTGTAATAATGCACAGGAGCTGTTTCTGCAATCTTGGTGGGTGGGAGGGAATGATACATTGAAAGCACACCATCAAAACACACCAAGTGTGCAATGTTGGGTTCCTAATGGTCACTCCAAACTAGAGTAAACCCATTAAATCAATGGTTGAATGGTGAATCAGTTCATAGGTCAATCCAGTTGATTCCTTGAATTTTATATAGTTGGGACTAACCATTGGCTTGAGGTCAAGGCAGGACGAGGTGCAGCCCATGAGCTGCATGTAGCCCCTAGGGTTTTCCAGGGGTCAACATAAATTCCATAAGTCACAAAACAACCTCTAAGGAGGACATTTCCAAGATTTTTGAAGGCCCTGTCACTGGTTAAAAATAATTTTGCATATAGCCTTAGCAGTAAAGATGGTGGTGGTGATAATCTATACAACAGACAGCAACACAATTCACTCGTTCACAGGTACATTGTCCCAGCAGTACATTCATAGGGGAAAGTGAATACCAGGCGAAAAACATGAGTGTACATAAAAGTAGTAAACTAACACAAAAGCATTTTTTAGAATTACAACCTTCTATTGCAGGTGGAAGGAAAGAGAATCCAGTGAATAAGGAAGTGGCTGGAATCCTGTTGATGTCTTACAAAATGAGTGTGCAAGCAGTCAGACATTTCGGCCTGTTGCAGAATGCCCACATGCAGTTCAAGATCGTGTAATGGACATTGTTCTTGTGATGCCATTATAAATGCAGACAGTAATGTAGAGTCATAGAAACATAGAATCATAGACCTGAAAGGGATACCCAAGGACCATCCAGTTGAACCTCTCTTGGCCATGTAGGAAGACACTGAAAGCACTCCCAGTAACAACTGGCCATCCAGCCTCTGTTTAGAAACCAAGGCAGTATCTTCCACTACTCCATCTTCTTGGAGCATGAATCCATTACTCCATGTCCTAGTGTCTGGAGCAGCAGAAAATAAGTTTCTCCATCCTCAGTAGTACATCCTTTCAAATATTTAAAGTATAGCTATTTGTGGGATTTTCGGGCTATGTGCCCATGTTCTGGAAGGGTTTAATCCTGATGTTTCACCAGCATCTGTGACTGGCATCTTCAGAGAATGCTGGCGTGGAAGTGAGTGAGGCCAGAACACGGCCACATAGCCCAAAAATCCCACACAAAACTATGGATCCCGGCCATGAAAGCCTTTGACTTCATAGAATCCTAGAATCCTAGAGTTGGAAGAGTCCAGAAGGGTTCATATTTAAAGTATGTTTGCATGCGAGAGAAAGAGTGGAAGGGAGAGAGAAAGAGTGATGTTCAAAGTAGTGCTCTTGCCTTGAAATTCCTCTCTCTTGCCCCTGAGGACCATCTAAAAAGATCTGGGCCCTGAAACATGGGAACCCTATGAAGCACAAGAGTAAACCAAAACCGACTGAAGGCAAAGAAGACCAAGTCAGCAAACAGGTCACTTGCTTATTGATAGTTGTGTTGAAAGTGTTTTCTGGCCTTTAGTGCTGAAGTCAATGGTTTCATTATCAACTAATAAGCATGATTCTTATAACCATATTGATTGATTAATTGATTGATTGATTGATTGATTGGATGCCTTTTTCCTAGCAAGCCCCCCATAATAGCCATTCACATAATGGTCAGTTTGGATAATTCTGACCTATTAGCAACCAGTCTTGAGATTACAGAACAGTTATTATTCCATTCTTGTGCCCAGGGAAAATGAGGCAAGTGGAAAGAAGCCAATTTGAAATGCACGTGCGCACACTCATACACACAACAATTTTAGGTAGACTGGAAGATTTCCAAATTAGCTGAGCTGCTAACTATTTTCTTTCCTCGAGCTTCTCTCCCTCGCCCTCTCTGTCTCTCTTGCTGTCCGACAAAAGAATGGAGCAATCGACACAATGTTGAGCCATCAATTAAATGTGCAGAAGGCAGTAATGGATTGTCTGGAATCAATGCCAGTGAGCCAGAAAAAAGGGGTCTATTGTGAGAAGCTGATGAGCAAAAGCATTACACAGAGCCATGCAGATAAAGCATCATGCTTTTGAAGAGGCGCGTGCCTTGCGGAACGATGCCTTCGAGTTGAAAAGGCAAGGCAGGAAATTTTGAATGAGCACCAAAATTAATAATATTTCACCCTTTTTCCCCCTAGTAGCAACTATGTGGGTTTGGCCATTGGCCAAGATCCTGCATCACGCATGTGCAGTGTAAATCTACTCTCAATTAATTCCATGCTAGTTAGGCTACACAACGCATTTGCTGAATATGAAAATTGTGCAACCAATTGCATATCTGCAAAGAGACTTATTGGTTCATTGTTAATGTGGGAGGCCCTACAAGGAAGCCTGTTTCTGCAACCCCAGTGACAAAAGTAGTATAGTGGCAATGCTGACAAATAGTTACATACCACCCAAGAATGCACAACTGCCCACAAGTGCAAGGCTTGCACTTTTGCCACTCTGCTTAGTATTAGTTTATTGTTGCTGATGTTGTTAATTGCCTCCAAGTCAATCCTGACTCATGGACCCTATGGATGAGACATCTCCAAGACTCCCTATTTTCCACTACTCTAAGTCTTGTAGATTCAGGCCTGTGACCTCCCTAATGGAGTCTATACATCTGATGTGTGTTCCTCCTCTCTGTCTACTATCCTCAACCGTTCCCATCATTATTGTCATTTCTAATGAGCCGTGCCTTCGCATGTTGTGGCCAAAGTACGACAGCCACACTTTCATCATCTTGGCTTCCAAGGAGATTTCAGGGTTGATCTGTTGCAGGACCCACTTGTTTGTCTTCTTGACCATCCAAGGTATCCTCAGCACTCTTCTCTAGCTCCAGATCCCAAGTGAGTTGGTTTTCTTTCTACCTGCTTTTTTCACTGTCCAGCTCTCGCATATCTGTACATGGGGATGGGGAATAAAATGGCTTAGACAATTCTAACTTTAGTGCGCAATTGCACTAAATTATCTTTACTCTTTAGGATCTTGTCCAGTTCTTTCACAGCTGCTTTTCCATTCCTAGTCTTCTTCTGATTTCTTGACTGCAGTCTCCATTCTGATCTGTGTTGGATCCTACATATGGAAATTCTTTGACTATTTCAAATTCCTCATTGTTTAGTTTAAATTTATGCAACTCCTCCATTATTTTTGTTTTCTTTATGTTCAGCATTAAGCCTGCCTTGGCACTTTCTTATTGAGACCAATGTAATACCAAAAAAGTCTCTTTTATCTCCTTTGGCTAGTCTTCATTTACAAATTAATCTCTCTAATAGGACTATAGTCCATATCCTGTTTAGCCAACTTTTAATTGATAAATTCAACATTAGAAGGAACGTCTTGAAAGGGACCGTGGTTCAGCAATGGAACCAATGGCCTAGAGAGGTGGTGGGGTCTCTTTCTCGGGACGTCGTCAGGAAAAAAGCTCTCTGCTGGCTGGGGTGCCTTAACTGGAGATCCTTCACTGAGCAGGAGCTTGGACTCTATGGTTCATGAAGCCATAGAGTCCTAACATTGGTGGCAGGGACGTCTTGAATGCTCCAGTTTTCTGCTGCACAGAAGAGAACATTTGCATCTCAACCAGGACATAATAACATGGTGGCACTCAATTTGCAAACATCTTCAGCCAGTACCTATTTGAACCGTGGGGTTTGCTACTGCAACATGTAGTGATGATCACCAAACATGCATAGCTTTAAAAGAGGATGAGAGACGTTTGTGGAAGACCAGGTTATTGTTAATACATAGACCATGCTCCTCTCATTACCTCTTCCTGGGAAATGTGAGCAGACACTGATGCTGTCGCCGTGTGTCCCACTAGTCTTCATGATCCTTTACCATGGATCCTTCACCCGTTCATGTGAGAATCTGCACTCCTGTAACAAACAGCAGAAGCTTTTAAAAGTTACTTTTTGGATGAAAGGCCCAGGGACGTAGCCAAGGGGGTTGTGTGGGGTCCGGACCCCCCCCCCATTAGAAAAATGAATGGTGTGTGCGGCGCACCGCCGCACCCAAGCCCCATTATATGGTTGGCACTTAGTCTGGACCCCCCCCCTTGTTTTTTTTTTTTTTTTTTTTTTTTTTTTTTTTTTTTTTTTTTTTTTTTTTTTTTTTTTTTTTTTTTTTTTTTTTTTTTTTTTTTTTTATTTGGTTTTTTTTTTTTTTTTTTTTTTTAGTTTTTTTTTTTTTTTTTTTTTTTTTTTTTTTTTTTTTTTTTTTTTGTTTTTTTTTTTTTTTTTTTTTTTTTTTTGTTTCCTTTTTTTTATTTTTTTTTTTTTTTTTTTTTTTTTTTTTTTGTTTTTTTTTTTTTTTTTGTTTTTTTTTTTTTTTTTTTTTTTTTTTTTTTTTTTTTTTTTTTTTTTTTGGTTTTTCTTTTTTTGTTTTTTGTTTTTGTTTTTTTTTTTTTTTTTTGTTTTTTTTTTTGTGTTTTTTTTTTTTTTTTTTTTTCCTAAAATCCTGGCTACGTCCCTGACAGGCCCCAGATTCCCCCGTCTAGCATGGCCAATGGAATTCTGCAATGCCAAAAAAAGATAACTTTCCCAGTCTCTGTATAAAGGCCAAGGCTTCTGCTTTCTGCTTGAAGAGCTGACCTGCCAGAATGCATTTCCTCTACCCTTGTGTGTCTTTGCCTGCCTGAGCTGAATGACGGACAGGAGGTGCCCGTTCATTCTCCCTGGGCACAGTACGGGGCAGTCTTTCCCAGCTGAGTCTGCTGAGGAAGTGGTCACCCTTGACCCCAGCTCCAGCCCCTGTGGAAACTCAACATTGGAGGGGGTTGTGGTGCTCTCTTGCTCACTAGAGTGCATTTGACTTGGATTTCATTCAGCTGGGATGGAGAGTGACGGGCAGCTGTCATATGGCAAGGCCCCTGCATGACCAAAGGTGATGCCCTTTCCTTATGGAAGACTAGCATTGGAAATCATATTGGGCAGAAACTTTTTGGTGTCTGGCACGTTTACAAGTTCTCCTGTGGTACCATTTGTCCAGCGCAGATCAACCACATTCAGTTCAATGTTGCACAAGTTCCTTCCATCACCCATTCATCCCTTTACTTCTGTCCAGACTTCCAGGCAGGATCCTGTCCCTAGCCATACCTGGAGATCCCTGGTCTTCCCTCTTGGTGGCCTCCCATTCAAGTACAGATCAAGCCTGACCCTGCCTAACTTCCAAAATAAGATAATACAAAGTGTGTTCTGGGTCCTTGGGAAGTATTAACCTCCTAGAATCATAGAGTTGGAAGAGACCACAAGGGACTTCCAGTCCAACCCTATTCTCAGTCAAAGTACTCCCTGTGACAGATGGCCACCCACGTCTGTTTAAAAACCTCCAAAGAAGGAAACTCTATTACACTCCGAGGAAGGAGTGTGTTCCACTGTTGGACAGCCCTTACTGTCAGGAGGTTCCTCCTAATGTTGAGCTGGAATCTCTTTTCCTGTAGCTTGCATCCATTGTTCCGGGTCCTGTTCTCTGGAGCAGGCAGAAACAAGCTTGCTCCCTCCTCATATGACATTCCTTCAAATATTTAAACAGGGCTATCATATCACCTCTTAACTTTCTCTTCTCTAGGCTAAACACCCCCAGCTCCCTGAGTCTTTCCTCATAGGGCTTCATGGTTTCCAGGCCCTTCACCATTTTAGTTGCTCTCCTTTGGACATGCTCCAGTTTCTCAGTGTCATTTTTTAATTGTGGGGCCCAGAACTAGAAACAGTATTATTCCAGGTGGGGCCTGACCAAAGCAGAATATAGTGGCACTGTTTCTTCCCTTGATCTAGACACTACACTTCTATTGATGCAGCCTAGAATCGCATTGGCCTTTTTAGCTGCCGCATCACACTGTTGACTCATGTTGAATTTGTGGTCTACTAGGACTCCTAGATCCCTTTTACATGTACTGTT
>NC_056524.1:2184544-2207585 GCF_019175285.1 Sceloporus undulatus | reverse complement strand
ACTGTGTAAAGCCAGGCATCTCCCATCTTATCTGAGCATTTTATTTTTTCTGCCAAAGTGTAGTATCTTACATTTTTCCGTTGAATTGAATTTTTATTAGATTTGGCCCACCTTTTGAATCTATTGAGGTCATTTTGAATTTGATCCTGTCCTTGGGGTATTGTATGGTATGTATGCGGTTACTTCCTCATTAATAGCATTTGCCATGTTGAACACACTGTCATGTTGCTGGGGCAACTGTGTCTCATTTTCATCTGTGAAATGTTGGGGGGAGGGAACGTGTGTCCAAAGTCAAACAAGAAGGGGCTGTTGGACTAATTCCACCGTGCAAAAATAATCCAAGCTGACACCACTTTAACTACCATGGGTCAATGCTATGGAATTCTGGGGAATTGTAGTTTTCTGGACATTCCGTACAATAAACTACAATTCCAGAAACCCATAACATTGAGCCATGACAATTAAAGTGTGTCAAGATGGATATAATCTGTAATGTGGATGCAGCCTGTAAACTGTCATGATTCCATGCTATGGAATTCTGGGAACTGTCGTTTTTTGGGCACACAGAGCTCTCTGAGAAAGAAGGCTAAATGTGTTGCAAAATTCCCAGAATTCCATAGCATTGAGCCATGGCAGTAAAGTGGTGTGAAACTGGATTATTTCTGCCGTGCGGATTCAGCCCTGGTCTGCTAGGCAGCGGCCTTGCCTTGCCATTGCCAGGACCTTGGCTGCTCTGCCTGAACCTCCTCCTCCGACTGCCTGATGGAAAAGATGCACAAAGCGACATCCCTGCGAGAGGGACCCAGCATGTGCTCACCGCCTCTGCAACTCTGAGAGCCTCTGTCTTCAATCCTGGCCTGCTGGGTTGTTTTGCTCACATTTATAGCTGGCTGGAGGGCTGCGGTTAGGGCTGCTGAAAAGGAGATCTATCAAACTGCATTGATTGAGCCACAGTGTATTTGCAGGTTTGCTAAACTTTGCATGTGGGAAGTAGATCCATGCACACTGCTATTGCACAGAGGCAGCACTCGTGTGATTCATTCATTCTTACTCAGTCAGCTTTTGCGTTATTACTTGTATTAGCTTGTATTAGCTGGAGTCTCCCTCTTAGAGGTCTTTAAAGAGAGGTGGATGGCCTTCTGTCAGAGATGCTTTGATTAAGAGTTCCTGCATGGTTGGACTGGATGGCCCTTGTGGTCTCTTCCATTCTAGGATTCTATGATCTATCCCCAAACCTACAGTGCTGAGAGGTTCCCACCAAATGAATCAAGGGGGAATTAATTTAGCTCAATAGGGAGCAGCAGGGTAACTCTAGCCGGGACTTTCAGCTTGTATCTATAGGTTCTGAACCAAAGAGCTCCAGAGGCAGATTTCACTAGTTTAACTTATTTAGAAAAAGGGGAATCAACACATTCCAAGCACTCCACACACACACAAGAACTAAGATATAAAAAGATGGTAGTGGATAGCAATTTTTAGGGAAGGGCAATCTTTCCAATTGCAGAGGCGATTCCCAGGCTTGGGAGGCTGTGTGTTGAATGTGGTCCGCACTCTGCCTTGGCTGCAATACTGAGGAGTCAAGTCTGAATTGGACAGGGTTTCTGCCTAGTTCCAGTGGACCCAAGGTGGGAGTGCCCAAAGTGGACATATTTATGGTGTCTTGAGGGCAGTTTGGTGGGATTTCCACTAGAAAACAATAGGGTTCCCATCGGTTGATGGCGTTAACTTCACAGTTACAAAAGGATTGTAACTTGGTTGATGGCTGTGACATTGATTTAATCAAGCAGTGATAGTCAAGACAATCCCAGGGAGGAGTTTGGAACAAGAGGTGATGTGGTAAATACAATAGAAGCTAGCAGCAAGATTGTTACTGCTTTTGGGTAACAGACCTCTTCCTCTTTGACTTGCAAGAAGAAAGGCACATGCAAGGGGTTGAAAAGCAACAATAATTACACCCCTTAAATTGCATGGTCCTCCCCCACATGCGCTCAGGTTTTATGTGACCAGTCTGAAAAGTTAACTTGGCTTTGCAGATGCATCATGACCTTCCCAGGATCATGCTGTTGGACTCTCCATAACTGCTATTGGGAGCCCTGGTGGTGCAGTGGTTAATGCCAGTACTTCCAGCCACAAGGTTGTGAGTTTGATCCCAGGGCTCCAAGACTGACTCCGCCTTCCCTCCTTTCATAGGCTGGTAAAATTATTCCCAGCTTGTTGCCGGCAATTAGCTTACAGACTGTAAACTACTTAGGAGTGCTGAGTTCACTGATAAGTGGTATAGAAATATAGCATAGCTATTCTTGCTATATTGCTATTGTATTACAGTGTGCCGTGTCATTAGCATTCTCTGAAAGCGCACGCCGGAAGAGATAATGGCAACTGTCCCCGTGGTGGGCATGCAATGCCGCACCATGTGCACGAGCCTCATCGTTTTCAATGGGGCTCAAGCATATGTGATACTTCCCTTATGCAGGGGGTCCCGAACGGATCCTCGGGTAGGGAGGGAACACTATATTGTACCCCAAATAACGCTGGATATACAGGGTGTGCAAACAGTGTTTCTGTTTTGATACAGAATCTATATACAAGATTCCTTATCCACTTCCATGCTTCAACCATCCAAGGTTTGATATATATATATATATATATATATATTCCAAAAAGCAAATGTTGACCATTTTACTACACCATTTTATTTAATGGGACTTGAGCATCCATAGATTTTGGTATTCTGGGGGGGTTCTGGAACCAAACCCCATCAGAGATGCCAAGGGCCCGACTGCATTCACAAATCAGCTGGCAGTTCCAAGGCTGGGGAAAAGGCAGGATATAAATAAATAAATTTAATAACAGCAACAGAAGAAGAAAGCTTGGATTACAGCTGTGGCCTCATTTTAAGAGGATCTAGACATTGGAAACGGTTGAGAGAACAGCAAAAGGATGATATGGAGGGATGGAGAACAAAACAAACACAATCTTTCTTCTGTGGAGAAAGGTTGAAACAGTCTTGGCATGTTTCAGTTTGGTGAAGAGGAGGGGTGACATGAAGGCACTCTAATACCTTCACGGCTGCAACAGAGAGGATGGGGCAGACCTGCTCTGCTGCCCCATAAGATAGACCAGATTTCATGGTCTGAATCACAGGAGGATCGATTTTGATTTAGAGTGAGAGCAATTCAGCGATGGATGGACCAAACCGCCCAGAGAGGTGGTGGGGTTCCTCTCTGGATATGTCATCAAAGAGACTGGGACAGCTACCAGATAGGGATACTTTAGCTGGAAATCCTGCACTCCAGAAGGTGTTGGACTTAATGGACTTGGGAGACCCCTTCCAACTCTAAGATTCTATGTGGAGGACACCAGAACTGAGGAGGAAATAGAGGAGAATGATTAGAAACATCAGGACCTGCAAATGGAGATTCATCATTCTTGGTTCCATTTGCAGCGACCAGGATATCTAAGAACCGAACCAACAGTTGGGACACACCGTATACAGAAAACCCACATAAACCGACCAGATTCCTACACAAAGAACTCCAACCATCCCCTAGGACAAAAAAGAAGCACAATTAAAACATTGGCAGGGCGGGCAAAACAGATCTGTGAACCCCACTTTTCCGAAGATGAAATTGCAGCACCTGGACCGGGCTCTACCGGCTAATGGTTACGCCAACTCAGACATCAGACGGGCTGCCAGAATCCATAAAAACCCTGAGGGAAGGTGTGTTTTTACCTTACATCAAAGGGGTCACAGACAGATGGGAAACTGTGAGGAGGAAAACAAACCTCCAAATGTAGCAGGAAACATTATAAACAATCCTGGGCAGTGTGGTGGAGTCTCCTTCCTTAGAGGTCTTAAGCAGAGGGCTGGATGGCCATCTGTCAGGGATGCTTGATTGAGATTTCCTGCATGGCAGAATGGGAATGGACTGGATGGCCCTTGCGGTCTCTTCCACCATGTGTATTCTATGATTCTATGAAAATGCTATTTGAAAGCACTTAAAATTCTGGACCATGCCATACTATCAGGTCAGATCCCAGGAAGGCCATTGAAATCCCTAGAACACCTGGGCAGCGTCAACAGGAAAGAAAGAAACCCTTAATGGACACCCCAAGGCCTTGCCATTCAACAACAGAACAATACACAGATAACATGAAAATCACTTCCTCTCAACCAACAAACACACACACCCCCCATCTCTTCCATGCCAGCATTCTCTGAAGATGCCAGCCACAGATGTGGTGCACACAAAGAATAAACTCTTCTAGAACCCAGACTCATAGCCTGAAAATCCCACAAAAAACCTGGTTGCCAGCCGTGAAAGCTTTCAAACGTCACACCATTCCCCAGATTGGAACTCATTCACCTATGTACACATTTGTTGTCATCCCCCGACGTTGTCATTATCCCGGACTTAACCCATGATTAAAGTGGCCAAAACATGCTTTTTTTTTACTTTTGGGATTTTCCCGAAAGTAAAAAATAGCCAAAAGCGGACAAAATGCATACTTTAATTCACGGGTTAAATCCAGGGTAATGGTGATGTCAAGAGACGTTGTCTGAAAACAATCCCTCTTTTGTGGGATACTCCCGGATTTAACCCCCATTTATCCACAGGATTTGGGCACTTCCCTCCCATGTGATAAATTCAACATTTTCACCCTTCTGTATTTGTTTTAATGTGTAAGATGCCTTGAGTTTTAGGGGGCAAATCTAGGATTCAAATAAATGTCATTGTGCTCATCATGAAGGAGTGAACCTTTTCACTGTCTAAACTGGGAAAGGGAAATTAAAATGGGAAGAGACATAGCAAAGGTTGTCCAATAAATGGAATGCATGCATCTAAATACTGAGCCCATTTGATGTCCAGGCAAGATGTGATTAGAGAGACCCATAATCAAATCTCTGGACTGTTTTTGTCTGGGGTCAAAAGCAGAAGGGAAAGGACAAATGTGGAACTGATGCCCTGAACAGCAGACAGGATCTAGAGCAAGGAGGGGGCAACCGTCCGCGGTGGAGCTGAGGACCATTCTTTTGTATACACTCCAGAGGCCAATGGACTGCCAAAAATTACACACACACACAGAGAGAGAGAGAGAGAGAGAGAGTCTAAAAAGCAAGAATAAAAAATGTAAATAGAACAGTGAGGTGGAGATGAAAAACAGAAAAAGAAAGCGGGATATATGAGTAATTGCTGTAAAGAAAAGTTACAACTATGTGAATCAACAATGCGAGGGTTAGGGAAGGGAAGGTAAAGATAATACAGTATTGCAAAGAACACAGCAAAATAAGTATTGTATTGTATTAATAAAGATTATTTTAAAAAAGAAAAAAAGAAAATGAACACTTCCTTGCAACCTAAAATGACAGAATCAAATACAAAAGGGACTCCAGGGGCCATACAGTCTAACCCCCTTCTGCCACGCTGGAAGACCCAACTAAAGCACCCCTGAAAAATGCCCATCCAACCTCTGTTTAGAGACTTTCAAAGAAGGTACCACTCTCTGAGGAAGTCTCTTCCACTCTTGAACAGTTCTTAATTGTTAGGAAATGCTTTCTAAGATCTAGATGGATTCCCTTTTCTTGTAATTTGAAGCCACTGGTCTGTGTTCTAGTCTCTGGAGCTGCGGGAAACAGACTTGCTTTCATTTCTACATGACATCCCTATTCAACCTAGCCAAAGGTGAGTTGTGGCTCCAGGAGGCAATTTACTTTTCATTATGTCCAGAAAAGAAGAAGTTGATGGTATCTAGAATTGTCAAGGGCCACAAAAGCATCCTCCAGGGCCCACAGGATCTAAGGTTTATAAAGTTGCTACTGACAGCATTTAGACAAGGAGATGAAATTATCCAAGAGCTGGGGAGGGATAGGGAGTTACTTGACTGCCAAGAGATTTGAATGGTGGCTGAGGTCCCACAGCTTGAGTAGTGTAACTTTATAATCCCAATAGTTCTGCAATAGTTATGTTGTGTGAAGGGTCTAGGAGCTATGCCCTACGAGGAACGACTTAGGGAGCTGGAGAAGAGAAGGTTAAGAAGTGATATGATAGATGTAAGTTGAAAACAACAGAGGCAGAGAAGAAAGATGAGGGAGAGCCACCCCTCTGAGAGTAATGATCCTTAGCCTGGGACAGATTGCCAGAGAGAAGCAAGGAGCATCATTGAGAAAGACAAGGGAAGGCGAGAGAGCCACCTGTTGAGGTACAAGCTACAGGTACAGCCTGAGCTCTGAAGGCAAATCTGCCCCCAAACCCTCTGTTTTTTTCCCAGTTCTCTAAACTTCCTCTCCACAGGAGCTCCAGAAAGCATTAAAGCTCACAAAAAAGCCCCCCAGAGAGCGGGTTCTAAGGTGCCTTGTGCGACTATTATTATCGGTGTTACGAAACATGTGCAGTGTGCGCACGGAGGCCCTGTTGCATCCACATCCCCAATAGGGTTTGGTTGCCAAGGTCTCCCGGGTAGCCATGGAAACCTCCCCACGGGATGCAGCACCGATGGCAGCCAATCCAAGGTGCATCTCCAAGAAGAATAGCTCTTCTTCCACCTTCCAGCCCTTCTTTGGAAGAAATAAATAAGGACGCCAAGAAAGACATTGATTGCCACATTATTTGGAGAGTCGTGTACCAAAAGCACACTTCAGAAAATAAAACAGTAGCTGCTAGAAAGTTCTGAACTTGGGGTCTTCTCTACCATTGCCTCCTCTTCCTCACTCCCTGGGTATCCTTCTGCCCTCTCCAGATGTTGGCCAGGCAAAAAGGGTTTCCCAAGGTTATTCTTTTGGCTAAAAACAGGGTGGACAAGTGTGTCTCATGGGTCACTTGTGGCTTCTGGAACCCCATTTCCTATTCCCCCTGGAAGCGGCTGAAGATGCCAGGTCCACTCTTTTGAAAATTTCATTGGAATCAAAATATTGAGTCTCCCTTCTCCAAAATCCTTGGGACCAGAGGTGTTTGGGATTTGATATTTTTTTGCTTTGATTTTGGATTCCTGTGTTTGCTTATAATATGTATAGAATGAGATATCTTGCAGAGGGAACCCAAGTCTAAACACCAAATTCAATTATGTTTAATATTGTTGTTGTTCTTGTTGTGCACCTTCAAGCCGTTTTCCAGCTTATGGTGATCGTAGGGCAAGCTTATATTGGGTTTTCTTCGCAGGATTTGTTCAGAGGAGGTTTGCCATTGCCTTCCCCTGAGGCTGAGAGAGTGTGACTTCTTGCCCAAGGCTACCCATTAGTGTTCATGGCCAGACTGGGAATCAAACACTTGAGAGTCATAGTCCAATTCTCAAACCACTAAGCCACACTGTTGTATATATACTATATATACTACATGTGTTGTTGTTGATAGCTCGAATTGACCTCGACTTATGGTGACCCATTGCATGAGACATCTCCAGGGCCCCGTCCTCCACTGCTCTGCTTAGCTCTTGTAGTCTGAGGCCTGGGATCTCTCTAATAAAGTCTATCCATCTGGTGTGTGGTCTTCCTCTCTTTCTGCATACTTCTACCTACCTTTCCTAGCACTGTTGTCTTTTATAATGATCCATGCCTTCTTATGATGTTCTGGGAAGCACAATTCAAAAAGGATGTTGAGAAACTGGAATGTATCCAGAGCAGGGCAAGCAAAATGGGGAAAGGTCTGGAAACACACAAGCCCTATGAGAAGCAGCTGAGGGAGTTGGAGATGTTCAGCCTAGAGAAGAGAAGGTTCAGAGGCGATATGATTGCCCTGTTTAAATATTGGAAGGGAAGTCATCTTGAGGAGGGAGCAAGCTTGTTTTCTGGTGCCCCAGTCTAATGGGCACAAACTAAAGGAAAAGAGATTCTACCTAGACACCTAAAATGCACTGAGAAATGGAGGTCTGTTCTGCTGGTAATTTGGGTGAAAGAGGATGATGTTTCTACCTTCTAACATTAAAAACAAAACACTGCAGTGTTTAGCTTACTCTGTGGTTTGTAACCTGAGCCTTCTAAACTCTGACCAGGTCTGAGACTTCGGCCTCAGTCCTATTGTAGAGTAGACCTAAGTAGAGTAGACTTACTGGCTTCATACCATCCAGCAATTGATTCAATGGGCCTACTCTACTTGAGGCTAGGATTCCAAATTTTAGTTTTCCCCATCATCACTTCTTTCCTCCCTAAAAAGTAAAAAAGGAAAGGGAAAAATTACTTGTCTTACTGGCTTCCTTTCTTAGGCAGCATTTAATGTTCTTGCTGGAGCTGACGAAAGTGTCTGACATCTCCGCGGTGCCCAGATGCCCGCAGGCAAAGAAGGCCAAGCGATACATGCTCATCTGGGTGGTTTTGTTGCTTAAAAATAAAAGCTAGACCCAGAGCCAGACTGATGAAGAGAGACAAAGCCAGTAAGAGGCACAAGCGGCGTCTTTAAAATAAAGGCAAGGAAAGAGGAAAGCAGGAGCACATTTGGGAAGGAGGGAGCCAGGAGCAAGGCTGAAACCCAGGATGGATGTTCAGGGCAATGTTCAAACATCGGTAGCAAGTATACTGTCTCTTGTGATAGTCCACTAGCGCTTCACCAAGCTGCAAATCCCAGGATTCCACAGTATGCAGCCATGGGCGTTAAAGTGAAATTTTGCCCTATACATTGACTAAATATAAATATAAACTGCAATTGAAAGGACCCTTAAAGAATTCCCCAAACACATCAGGGATGATGGGATGATGTTTCAAGCAGAGCTGGATACCCAACTTCTGGGTGCATCTACATTGTAGAAATAATGCACTTTGCCTTCACTTTAACTGCCATGACTCCATCCTACAGAATCCTGGGATCAATAATACTGTGAGGCACAACACTTTCTGGCAGGGAAAGCTAAATTTATTTTACTTATTTATGATATTTATTTGTATCCCACTCTTTTCCCAGGACTGAGACTCAGAGCAGCTTCAGAGCATTAAGACCTTGCAAAACTATAATTCCCAGGATTCCATAGAATGGAGCCACCACACTGAAAGTGGTGTCAAACCTTATTATTTCTACAGTGTAGATGCAGCCTATGTCTTGTTTCAGAGATCCTGGCTTCTTGTAATCCTGTTATGTGCAAATATTTCTTCTTTTTTTTCTCCAGCATCTCCATCCTGTTATTTTAAAATCCCCAATGCCTGAGGATAAAAAAGGGTCGATTCGGTTTGCAGAGGTACAGACTGTCTGGGAAATTCACACCTCTCTTTCCCATCCCTGTTCCAGTGCTGTTTTTATTTTTAGAGAAGGACATTACCCCGCGGCAGTGGTCCATCTTTAGGAATCACACTCAGATCTTCACAAGGAGTTCTTGTGCCTTGCAAACACTTCAGGTTGGCTGGTTAATCCATTGATTTGTTGAATGACATTTCCACACATAGAATCATAGAATCATAAAGTTGGAAGATACCCCAAGGGCCATCCAGTCCAACCCCATTCTGCCATGCAGGAACTCTCAATGAAAGTATCCCTGACAGATAGCCATCCAGCCCCTGCTTAAAAACCTCCAAAGAAGGAGAGTCCATCTCAACATTAGGAAGAACATCCTGACATTTAGAGCAGTATGACAGTGGAAGACGCTGCTGCCTCAGAGTGTGCTGAAGTCTCCTTTTTAAAACCATGTTGGATGGCCCTCTGCCACAGGGAGGGCTTTGATTGAGAGTTCCTGTATGGCAGGGGTTGGACTGGGTGGCCCTTGGGATCTCTTCCAACTCTATGATTCTATGTTTCTATGAAATCCCTGCGGTAGGTTCACTTTACGGTTGGAGGCACACAACAAACAAACTCTGACTAAGACTAGTACTTGCCAACACAACGCTGTTGGTAGGTCCTAGATTCCAGGCTATGTTGCCCATTGGAGTGAGCAACATTGGCAGTCCCCACAACGGGTGTGTAACTTAATCCATGCATTACTGTGCATGAAGAAGTTAATGGTGTGCAACCCAAATGTCGGATCTTGACCAATAAGGTCCAAACCAACATTTCCATGATGCTGATAGCTGGAGAATGAAGCAATTTCAAGGAGAAGGACTGAGTGAACGATCCGTTCAGAGTGAGCTGTTGTCAGTCTGACATCTCACACGTAACAGCTTTTTGCATTTTCCCACAGAAGAAAAGCAATGTGTGGGCAGCTAATGGAGAAGAAAGCACTGGGGGAAGTAGAGAGAGGAGGAGATATACTTGTGGATTTTGAAAGGGTTTGTAACTGGGGGAGGGGTGTCTCACTTTCTTGCTTGCTTTCTCCTCTTTAAAAGTGTTCCCGTTGTGCCTGAACGCAGGCGTACACACACAATTTTCCACCTACGCCCCCTTAGCTTTAATGAGCCTGCAATTAAAAGCAGTGCATTGCTACCAGTGACTTTGTTACCCTACCTTTCTTTCAAGGAGTTTGGAGCAGTATATTTGACTCAACCTCTTCCTTGTTGTCTGCACAAAAAACTTGGCTTAAGGAGACTTAAACGTGTGAAAGGGATCTAGGAGGCCTAGTAGACCACAAGTTGAACGTGAGTCAACGGTGTGATGCGACAGCTAAAAAGGCCAAGCGATTTTAGGCTGCGTCAATAGAAGTATAGTGTCTAGATCAAGGGAAGAATAGTGTTGCTCTATTCTGCTTTGGTCAGACCCCACCTGGAATAATGCTGTGTCCAGTTCTGGGCACCACAATTCAAAAGGGATGTTGAGAAATTGGAGCATGTCCAGAGGAGGGCGACTGAAATGGTGAAGGGTCTGGAAAGCATGCCTTATGAGGAAAGACTTGGGGAGCTGGGTATGTTTAGCCTCAAAAGAGATAGTTAAGAGGTGATATGATAGCCCTGTTTAAGTATTTGAAGGGGTGTCATATTGAGGATGGAGCAAGCTTGTTTTCTGATGCTCCAGAGAACAGGAACTGGAACAATGGATGCAAGCTGCAGAAAAAGAGATTCCACCTAAACATTAAGAGGAACCTCTTGACAGTAAGAGCTGTTCAACAGTGGAAGATGTTTCTTTGGTAAGTGGTGAAGTCTCCTTCTTTGGAGGTATTTAAGCAGAGGCTGGGTGACCATCTCTCAGGATGTTTTTATTGTGAGTTCCTGCATGGCAGAATAGGGTTGGACTGGATGGCCCTTGCGGTCTCTTCCAACTCTATGATTCTATGAATGCTATTTTTAATGTGGACAGAGTATTCAGCTGTCAAATCTCTTCTGGCAGGTTATTCCACAGTTTTGGGGTGGCTGAAGAAAAAGTCCTCTGGCTGACAGTTGCCAACCTAGTCCTGGCTGACTGAAGTAAATGTCTGCCAGAGGACCTGAGTGTACAGAGGGGCGGATTATATGGGATGAGACAATCTTGTAGGCAACCTGGACCCAAAGTACGTAGGGCTTTAAAGGCTTTAACCAACACTCTGTACCTTACCCAGAAACTAACTGGCAGTCAGTGGACTGATTTTAATATTGGTGTAATATGATCACTCCTGGATGCCCCAGTGATCTATCTGGCTGCTGTGCTTTGGACTAACTTAACTTTCAGAACTTGGTGCAGAGAAGTTCAACCTTGAGGTCACCAGCATGTGCACTACTTTTAGGTCCTGACCTAAAGAATGGCTGGGGTACAAAAACGGGTGCACTTTTGGGATGCAAAACAGGCCATCAGCATGCAAAAAGGGATGTGTCAAAGGAATACTTTAAAAAATGGACCCACAGAAGAAGTGGGAAAGGGATCACCAAAAAGCCTTTGGGATGAAAAAGGATCATCAAAGAGACCCAAAGGGTGGTAAAAATGGATGGACTAGTTGGAACCCTTGGAGTCACTTTGTGCATGCAGACCCCACAAGGCCATGCAAATGCACATGGAGATACATGGAAGATATACATAGATGTATGTGATGTGCATAGATGTGCATGCACATTTTGGTTGTGCATTTGGCTGCATGGTTGAATGTGTGTTCATTTATGCAACATTGCCATTTGTCATAGAATCATAGAGTCATAGAGTTGGAAGAGACCACAAGGGCCATCCAGTCCAACTCCATTCTGCCATGCAGGAACTCACAGTCAAAACATCCCCGACAGATGACCATCCAGCCTCTGTTTAAAGACCTCCAAGGAAGGAGATTCCACTACACTCCAAGGAAGGAGTGTGTTTCACTGTCAGACAGCCCTTACTGTCAGGAAGTCCTTCCTAATGTTGAGGTGGAATCTCTTTTCCTGTAGCTTGCATCCATTGTTCCGGGTCCTAGTCTCTGGAGCAAGTGAAAACAAGTCAGCTCCCTCCTCTGTATGGCATCCCTTCAAGTATTTAAACAGGGCTATCATATCACCTCTTAACCTTCTCTTCTCCAGGCTAAACATCCCCAGCTCCTGAAGTCGTTCCTCATAAGGCACGGATTCCAGATCCTTCACCATTTTAGTTGCCCTCCTTTGGACACAATCCAGTTTCTCCACATCTTTTTTGAATTGTGATGCCTAGAACTGGACACAATATCATTCCAGGTGGGGCCTGACCAAAGCAGAATATAGTGGCACTATTACTTCCCTTGATCTAGTCACTATACTTTTATTCATGCAGCCTAAAATCGCATTGGCCTTTTTAGCTGCCACATCGTACTGTTGACTCATTTTCAACTTGTGGTCTACTTGGACTCCTAGATTCCTTTCAGACGTAGTTTCATTCATCCAGGTGTCCCCCATAATCCCATATCTGTGCTTTTCATTTTTCCGCCCTAAGTGCAGTACCTTACATTTCTCCGTGTTGAATTTAATTTTGTTAGCTTTGACCCAGCTTTAGTCTATTTAGGTCATTTTGAACTTTGGTCCTGTCCTCTGGGGTATTAGCTACTCCACCTAATCTGGTGTCTTCTGCAAATTTGATAAGTATGCCCCCAATTTTGTCCTCCAAGTCACTGAGAATTCATTGTAGCGTCAGAAGGACCATGTAGCAAAATCAATGTAGAACTCATATGTAGGGATTTCATTATGCTGTAAAGGATCTCCTCCATGCTCTGCCTTTTTTGGAAAACCTGCAACCACTAATTTAGGTCTCTTACCACTGAAGAGCTGCTAGGATGCAAAATTAAAAAGGATACCTCATCATGATGTTAAAAAGGAGACCAGAAGGTCTCTTGTCAGCACACACTATTTCCAAGTACTTCCCTGTGGATGTTGGGTGGTGTGCGGTGGTTGTTCTTCATCCAGCTGCAGAGAAGGGGAAAGGTTGGGGCCTGGGGTTGGTAGAGTACCCCTCTTGCTGTTCTTACACTTTGCAAATTTGGAGCTTGTCAGGACGAACAGTGACGGGGGAAAGCTACTTGGAGAGGGGTGTAGGGAGCTGACAATTTAATGGGCTGTCTGATGAAATAATGACTGTTTTAAAGTCTGGCAGAATGCGGCGGCAGTTCTATTAAATCTGCGCCGTTCCTAATCGGCAGCAGTTATTACCACTTCAGCGTGGGCTGAGGGTGGGAGGAAGCAGGGGACAGTTTGCAGGGTCTACAGATCTACTGTGGGTGGCTGGGTGGGCGGGTGCCTGGAAAAAAACTGTTGCATACTTTCTTTTCCCTACAAGAAATTGCATTTCATAGAACCGTAGAATTGGAAGAGGCCTTGTGGGTCATTGAGTCCAACCCCCTGCTTGGTGCAGGATCTCCAGCATTTGTGGGGAAAGAGGAGGTACCACTTGGAGGTCAATGGCTTGACTTGTAGGGAAAGAACTGGAGAACAGGAGAAGCATTTGGGGCATTGGGGAAGGGCCCATAAGGAAGCCTCTAGAGCAGCATTTCTCAATCTGTGGGCTGTGACCCCTTTGGGGGTCGAATGACCCTTTCACAGGGGTTGCCTAAGATAATTGGAAAATACATGTTTCCAAGGGCCTTAAGAACCAAAGGAGACACGCACATCACACCAAACAACAGCGCACTGAGTGCAAAGTTGCCTAGGAATAGGGTTTGTGACTTTGCTAGTTCACTGAATTTACTTAACTGTGGATTGACATGTGATTGTGTTCGGAGTGCGCTCAGACTGCCAGCAATCGCATGTGGTAACCTTTCATGCAATAATGTGAATACGCATGATTGCGTTCAGGATGACACTGGATTATACTTCCAATTTCAGTCGTATTATATCCTCCCATGTTTCTGAACTTTAAAGGAGCAACTTGAGATTCTTGGCCTAAATACCCTAAACTTGGCCTAAAAGCATCATCAGATCCCATCTGATCTTGGAAGCTGAGCAGAGTTGGTCCTGATTAGTACTTGGATGGCAGATTGCTAACAAATCCCAGGTGCTGTCAGCTCTATTTCAGAGGAAGGAACTGGAAAAAACACTTCTGAGGATTCCTTACCTAAGAGAAACCCTATGATGTTCATGGAATCGCCATAAGTTCCCATACAACTTAAAGCTAAGGCATATACACACACATCGCCTCAAGGCAGCATATCCCATCTTGTAGGGGAACTCAAGTTTCCCAAGGCTTCAGCCCTTGGTAAGGAAACAAACATATCCAAACTATCAAAGCCAAGGCTGTGAGGGTCTTGCTTTAGAATCAGCAGAGCAGCAGAAAGGGTCTTTTGCCTTAAGATGCTTCTATAAGGACTGAGGCTGACACAAATAGCTTGTAGTTTAAAAACAAAACTTTACTAATGGCTTAAATCTCCATATCCATGGAAGCTACATCCTCACCTATCTAGTGAATAGTTCAGGTAAAAGAAGGAGTTTGTATCTCACCATCTTTCGGAGGAAAGATGATGGAGAGACCGAAGGGAAGCAGGAAAGATCTATTGTGAGAACTTCCTAAGGAAGTTACTGTACTTAGATCCCATGATCTGTTTACCAACTTACAAAGGTATTTATTGCCCCTGGAATTTAGCAGGACCAAATGGCAAGCAAATAGAGATAGAAGACAGTAGAGATGCATGTAGGAAAATCCTATCTATTTGAGGAGGGGGAGAGAGAAGGCAATGATTTTCCAACACATCTGATCTTGGAAGCTAAGGAGGGTCAGTCCTGTTTAGTTCTTGGATGGGAGACTACCAAGAACTCCCAGGTGCTGTTCACTCTATTCCAGAAGAAGGAACTGGCAAAACCACCTCTCAGGATTCCTTGCCTAAGAAAATCCCATAAATTTATGGGATCACCGTAAATCAACATGTGACTTGAAGGCACACACATATACACCTTGAATAGGTCATTTAACATTTGGACTAACACTTGTATTTGCCACCCCATTGACATGGTAGCCACCAGGCGATGCTGAGTGATGCAAAGTCTCTGTGTTTTTTTCGCCCCCTGGGGAGGGGGGGGGGGGCTGTTAGTCCGCCACCAGCAACATGATCTGCTTCTTTTCCTCTCTTATACAGTATTTCAAACAGTCCAGTCCTTCCAAGAAATGTAGGTGCCATCAGCTTAGGTGGAAATGTCTGTCACAGCTCCCTTTTGATCCTGGAAGCATTGTGACCCATATCCATCCGCACTGGATCATTATGCCACTCAGCATAAGCCAGCAGGGCCTTCGCTCAGCTTCCCTCTGGCAGCTAGGATGATAATTGTGGCAGCAGCAAGCTGGCATGGTGATGGGAGTGGGAGGAAAAGTGAGGGTGATCGGCATGATTAAAGCCAAGCGAGCGGCTACCATTGCAGCTACCCTTCTCGGGCTTTGAAGATCATCAGAAGGAAATCCTGCAGCCGAGGAGCAAATTAAAGCGAGGGAGGGAGGGAGGGAAAGCATGTGCGACCATTACACAAGCCAGGTTGGCAAGTTGGAGACCAAGTGAAAGTTGTGACAGATGAGTGTGGTGTGTTCATGTCACCCAGGAAGGCTTCCTTTCCATTAATGCTCCAATAAGTGGGAAAGCAAGCGGCAGCATTCCCTGTCTTGGTCGCATAGGGCTTTCTCTCCTGTTCCCTTGATAATAAGGCAGACACGCTGAAATACCCAACACACACATGAATAAAATGCACATTGTGCTTGCATCGGGTAAGTCTATACTGGGGTAGTTATAAATGATGGTTCTACTACACCACTCTTCTGCTGAACATGCAAAGAAACTTATATGGAGGATGAGATAAACAGGATTCCACACCTGTCTGCAAAGGGGGTCTTGCAGCACCTTTGAGTCTAATTGAATGAAAGAAATTGGTGCCATCAGCGTTTGCAAATGTGACCCTACTTCCTCAAATGCATGTTTTGGAGTGGAAAATCCAGAGACATATGACACCCCTTCAAATACTTAAACAGGGCTATCATATCACTCCTTAACCTTCTCTTCTCTGACCTTTTCTGCCAGAGAGCTTTGGTACCACAACAAACTACAAACCCCAGAATTCCATACCATTAAGCCATGGCAGTTAAAGCAGTATGAAATGGCATTATTTCTGTAGTGCACATTAGACCCCAGTCGCCTGTACTTGACATGGATTCTAAGGGGCAATATGCACTAGAGGGTTATTTTGAGTGCTGTTGTTGTGCTTTCCTGTATGGCACGGGGTTGGACTAGGTGGCCTTTGAGGTCCCTTCCAACCCTATGCTTCTATGACTGATTGCATGATTTAGAGTTGCAGGGTCTTAGTATCTGTACTGCATCTGCTATACTGTTTGGGTCCCTAGGAAACTGCAGGGGTTCTCTTTGAGGTTGCAGAGACACAATCAGATCCACAACAAAACCAGCTTAAGGCCTTTCTCTGTTCTCCATGCTGCAGAGTCCAGGGAAGCCAGGAGCAGCAGCTGGTACATTAAACCTGAAGTGGCAGGCGGCAGCTATTGTTACAGGGAGGATGTGACAGTCCACAGTGCCAGCTGCAAATGAGTTGGCAGGGGAGCAACTTCTCAGAAACGCCAGGGGCCTGCATTGCAAAAACATTGGAGGTGAAAGCTGGCTCCCGGAGGCTGGTGTGCCCAAGCTCCTGGACACATCACCCCCATTGCAATGTCATTGTCTGAGGGCAGAGCTAAGCCAGGCTGGCATTTTCATGCCAGCACACTTCAGAAACAGTCACTGGAAGAGGCACAGGCAAAGCAGAGGAGGAAAGGAGCGTATTTGGAGGGGGAAAGGACAACATGCCATCAATCTGGGATAAGGAAAGAACAGCTGATAGGCTTCTTAGAGCCGATAAGGAGAAATGTCAGTGGAAATCCACATTTTCACTTCCTCAGTGGCAGCGGCAGCTGGTTGTGGGAGTGCTTAGCCACCAATGGTCCCAGTTTGGCAGGCAGGGACAGTCCCAATGAGTCCTCTGTCATCCCACCTTTGCAACTGCTTTTAAAGTGTCTCAGTTTCTATCTCCTCCCACTTTCCTTCTTTGTCCTCAGCTTGCTTCAATTGCTGCAAACTAAGAGGCTTATTGCATTGGTTATTAAATCAATTTACCTCTATCTAGTTTAAAGCTGAATTCTGATGGCACCCTGATCTTTTTTTGCCACCAAATCTGCTGCCTGAATACAATCCAGGTCCATCCCCACTTCCAGAGCCGCTTCTCCCGGCTCTTTTCGGATCCAGCTGTTTTCTGACTTGAGAAAATGGCTGGCAGATTCAATGGCAAAAGCCATCTGATAAGATCAGGATGCTGCCCGAATTCAACTTTAAACCAGAAAGAGGTAAATCGATTTAATACCCAATGCGATAAGCCTCTGAGTTTAAAGTGCAAAAGTAGTTTGCCCTTATTTAACTCAATGGAGTGAGTAAATCATAGAATTATAGAATCAGAGTTGGAAGAGACCTCCAGGACCCTGCAGTCCAACCGTATTCTGCCATGCAGGAACACAGAATCAAAGCACTCCCTGGGACAGATGGACATCCAGGCTCTGTTTAAAAGCCTCCAAAGAAGGCGACTCCACCACTTTCTTGGAGCATTTTCCACAGTCAAACCATTCTTACCATAAGGAAGTTCTTCCTAAAGTTGAGGTGGAATCTCTTTTCCTTTAGTTTAAATCCATTACTCTGTAAAACTTCAGAAGATGGCAATGCCAAACCTTCTCTGAAAACAACCTTGCTCCATCCTCAATATGACACCTCTTCAAATACTTAAACAGGGCCATCATATCATCTCTGTCCCTGTTAGTGCTTTTAGACATCTCAGCAGCTTCTGATACCATTGACCATGGTATCCTTCTGGAGCGCCTGAGGGAGTTAGGTATTGGGGGCACTGCACTCCAGTGGTTCCGTTCCTACCTCTCGGGTAGATTCCAGATGGTGCAGCTGGGGGACTCTTGCTCCGATAAGAGGGGGATTACATCTGGTGTCCCTCAAGGAGCTATTCTGTCCCCTGTGCTATTTAACATTTACATGAAACCGCTGGGAGAGATCATCCGGAGACACGGGGCGCGGTGTTATCAGTACGCTGATGACACCCAAATATGCTTCTTTGTGTCTCCGACTGATGCAGTGACCAAGGATGGCGTCTCTCCTCTGAATGCCTGCTTGGAGTCGCTAATAGGCTGGATGAGGGAAAACAGACTCAGTCTGAATCCAGAGAAAACAGAAGTACTGGTGATAGGTTCCCCGGATCTGGGTGGTGAGATTTGCCATCCTGTCCTGAACGGGGTCACGCTCCTCTCAAAGGACTCGGCTCACAGCTTGAGAGTGCTCCTGGACTCGTCGCTCCAGCTGTCTTCTCAGGTGGATGCGGCGGTCAGGAGCGCTTGTTATCAGCTTCAGCTGATATGCCAACTGTGCCCCTACCTGGATCGGAGGAACCTTGAAACTGTAGTACATGTTCTGGTAACCTCTTGATTGGATTTCTGCAATGCGCTCTACATGAGGCAACCCTTGTACCAAACCCAGAAACTACAGTTAGTGCAAAATATGGCAGCGAGACTGGTCGCTGGATGCTCCAGGTCAGACCACATTACACCTATCTTGAAAGATCTCCATTGGCTGCCTATTTGCTTCCAGGCTCAATACAAGGTGTTGGTTATGACCTATAAAGCTCTAAATGGTTTGGGCCCAGGGTACTTGGAGGACTGCCTCTCCCCATATAATCCGCCCCACTCTCTCAGGTCGGTAGGGAAGAATCTGCTGGAGGTCCCAACTGCACACTATGTGCGGACCTCGCAACGGGCCTTTTCTATCTTGGCCCCAAGATTATGGAGTAGATACTTTCAAGAAGAATCTTAAGACCTTCTTCTTCTCTCAAGCCTTCCCCCCATGAGATGTTATTTTATGTTTTACCCCTTCTGTTGACGACCTTGTAATGTTATGGATTTCCCCTCTCAGCTGGCCCTGTTTGCTGTTCTGCTATTGTGATTGTTTTTAAATACTGTTTTAACTGTTTTTATCTTGATGTATTTTTACCTAAATCTGTTTGCCGCTTTGATCAAAGTTGGAAAAGCGGGATATAAATAAACTATTTATTATTATTTATTATTATCCCAAGTGAACCCTGACCAAAGCAGAATAGAGGGGCACTATGACTTCCCTCAGCTGAGACACTATAGTCCTATTGATGCAGCCTAGAATCACATTGGCTGTTTAGCTGCCACATTTTCCCCATTTGGGAAATAAATAAACAAGTACCAGGTAAAGATGCTTTTATCCTGTTGAAATTTCGTTCTTTAGCCTCGTGCAATAAGGTCCCAAAAGATGAGTTTGCCAAGTTTGCTCCCTCTCTTTCATGCACATAGCTCCCAATGCACAATGCACACATACTTCAGTTACTTTTAATGCAACCAGAATGATAAAGCATTCAGTCCAATAGCCTTCCTCCTCTCGGCACACACAACTACAGCTGACAATCACTCGCACGTAACAGATGGTGACATCTTTGGCCAGTCGCTGAGAGTGAAAACTGGAAAGGCGCCGACAAAAACTCGGTTGTGATGCTGACATTATTTCCCCCCTTAGGAGAGATGGGCAGAGAGGGATCTGCAAAGAGAAGAAACGCTGACATTTTCAACACTAAGCCTCAGCAAGAAGAGTGGGAAGACAACAGACCTTGGTGTTTATGGGAGACAGAAGCGACGCGTTTGAACTTTTCAGGAGGACTTGTTCATCCCAAAGAACTGGGACAGATGCCTCACCTGACAAAGGCGCACCGGCTGCGAGCTCTCCTTCCCTCGAGCGGTTTGAGAAAAAGGAGCTGAGTGAACAGGCTCAGAGGAGGAAAACTGGGAAAGATCAAATGCGTTGTCTTGAAGGATGACAAGCTTTCCATCAGGCATTTGATGTTTATTTAATTTATTTATATCCTGTCTTTTCTCCAGAACTAGGACTGGAAAGAGTTTGCAATGTTTTCTTTTAAATGCAGTATGGCTAAAAATCCATGCATAATTCTCATTAAAATGACACTGAACTATCTGTTCACCAGCTTTAAGTGTGTAAATGGACTCTTCACAACTGCATCCAAGCTTTCATGCAAATTGTGAACTTCCATCTTTGCAGGCAACTCAAATGCAGATACACACACATTAGTTGTATTTCTGTGCCTCCAAGTTATTTTTAACTTATGGGAACCCTAAGGTGAAACTATCATAGGCTTTTCTTGGTGATTTTCTTCAGAGGGGGTTTGCCATTGCCATCCTCTAAAGCTGAGAGAGTGTGACTTGCCCAAGGTCACCCAGTGGGTTTTTATACTTGAGCAAGAATAAAACCCTGATCTCCAGGGTCATAGTCCAATACACAATTGACTACAGCATGTTGGCTCCCCTGAACACATATACATGTGTTGTGTAGGAGCCAGTGTGGTGTTCTGGATTGAGTCTTCAATTAGGACTCTGGGAGACAAGGTTTCGTATCTCTGCTTGGCCATGAAAATTCACTTGGTTACCTTGGCTAAGTCGCACTCTCTCAGCCTCAGAGGAAGGTCATGGTGGCAAATGCTCTCTGTACAAACCTTGCCAAGAAAGCCCTATGATAGGTTTGCTTTAAGGTTGCAATAAGTCAGAAATGACTTGAAGGCACTAACAACTATGTGCTATGTGTCCACCCTGAACTGAGGCTATCATACTTGGAGACATCATGAAATGGCATGACTTATTGTAATAGACAATAGTGCAGCAGAAAACAAGCTTGCATCCTCATCTCTGTAGGCAAAGTGAGCTTGAGACTAACTGTGTGTGAAAGAAGTTGTAGTGTGAGCTTTTGTAGACTTGCTCTGCTTCTTCAGATGCAAAGGCTGGTGCTAGAACTTCTTTTGTTAATTAGTCTTGAAGGTGCTACAAGATCCCTTTGCACACTGATATTCCAGACTCACATGGCTATGACTCTGAATGCTACCTCTCTTCTGTGACAGCCCTCAGTCTTTGTGTTATGGGTCACTTCATACTGTTTTTTAAAAAAACTGTCTTTGTCTAAAGACATTAAAACATAGCAAAAATGCCACCCACAAACCCTTAGAGGGGCATTTGGGTGCCAAAAAAGTGTATGTTTTTAGTGGGGAGATGCACCCCTCCGAAGTCTCAGGCATGAGCTCCAAATGCGCATTTGCTGTGCTACATTGCTTCTCATTAAAGGAGCTGCACAGTGGGAGCATCACCTAACTTCATTGGCAGATATTTATTCTACACTGAAGTGATGGAGGACCTCAGTCAACTTGTTTCTGAGCATTTTCACAAAGAGGAGGGGAAACCACATCTTTCACTGGATTTTCAAAGGGTCTCTTGACCCACAAAATGTCAAGGATCACTGGTTTGGGCGGGGAGCGGCTTACAAAACAATGCCTTGGTTTGAATAAATGCCATTTCCCACTCTCATCTGTACTTCAAACAAGAAATATGCTGGGTGCTTGTTTGAAAGCGTGAACCTTCTTCTTCATCCAGCATATAAATAATGATCACATTCACTGTTGCACGAACAGAAGGCATTGGCGCTGTTGACTTCCAGGGCCTTATAAAACTCTGGACAATTGTTGGACTTCATCTGGACTTAGCTTCTACATGAAAACAATTGTGAGTCCCTTCCCTCTCCTTGGTATTGAAATGCACCCTTGGGATGGAAGCGAAGCAACACATCACACAAAGACTCCAAAGAAAGGAGCTCTTATCTCCTCTGCAAGGTTCAAATGCGTTACCCAAGTTATGTGCAAACATCTATGCGGAGGATGCCACCTTTGTATCACCACACACAATGACTGAGACTCCTTTCTCTCCAGATCCCTCATATTGTGTACATTCTCTCCTTTTTTTATTTCCTCTGAGCAGAGCTCTGAATGGCAACTTGCCCGATTATCATCTCTCGCTTGAGAGGCGACAAAGGAGCTTGCGACTCGGGAGAATACAGAATGCTTGGAAACGGCACAGAGACCTCAGCGAGATGGGTGACCCCAAATGTTCCATCTCCCATTTCTGATGCTTGTGAGTCATCTTCTTTGGCCATGAAACCGGGCTTCACATCCTGGATACAAGCGCCGCTCGTGTTTAATAACCCAACCAGCCCCCTTTGCAAGGTTGGGTACACGTGCCATGGCTTCCTCTCCCACTCAGGCAGCCTCCAAACTCTTTCAAGATCTCTTTCTAGTGAAGGATGAATTTTGGCCTTCCAGACAGCTTCCCCAAACCTGCTGCCTTCCATATCTGCGGGGCTGTAATTCACATGGTGTCCAACCAGTCTGGAGCAATGGCCAATAGCCACATTCACTGTGGCTGATGGGGTTCATGGTCCAATGCATCTGAAGGGCACTTGTTGTATGTTGTTGTTTTTTAAAGGTTGTACGCCGCTTTGATTGTGGTAACAAAAAGCGGGATATAAATTAAAGTTTTATTTATTATTTATTTATTATTATGTGTTGGCAAATGGGTAGAAATACTGCATATTAGGACAACCTGAAGACAAACAAGTTTTATTTGGTGTAAACTTTTGAAGGCCCCAGCCCATTTTGTGAGACGCCTACAGTATATACTTGGCTATAAGTCGACTTCACGAATAAGCCAAGGGAAGATTTTTGGGGCCAAAATTATGGATTTTGACATGACCTGTGGATAAGTCAGGGGTAAAACTTAGGGGCTTGTAATGAAGGATGTAAAGGACAAAGCAGAGGAAAACAATGCCAATGAACCTACAAAATTCCAGCAGGCATAACTGCTTGTGCTCACACTAAAGGCTGGCTGGATGATAGATAGATAGATAGATAGATAGATAGATAGATAGATAGATAGAT
>NC_056524.1:2181910-2184444 GCF_019175285.1 Sceloporus undulatus | reverse complement strand
AATTTGTGGTCTACTAGGACTCCTAGATCCCTTTTACATGTACTGTTGTAAAGCCAGGCATCTCCCATCCTTTATCTGAGCATTTCATTTTTTCTGCCAAAGTGTAGTATCTTACATTTTTCCTTGTTGAAATTCATTTTATTAGATTTGGCCCACCTTTCGAATCTATTGAGGTCATTTTGAATTTTGATCCTGTCCTTGGGGGTATTAGCTGGGTTACTTCCTCATTAATAGCATTTGCCATGTTGAACACACTGTCATGTTGCTGGGCAACATGTGTCTCATTTTCATCTGTGAAATGTTGGGTGGGAGGGAACCGATGTGTCCAAAGTCAAACAAGAAGGGGCTGTTGGACTACTTCCACAGTGCAAAAATAATCCAAGCTGACACCACTTTAACTACCATGGGTCAATGCTATGGAATTCTGGGAATTGTAGTTTTCTGAGACATTCAGTCACAATAAACTACAATTCCCAGAACTCCATAACATTGAGCCATGACAATTAAAGTGATGTCAAGATGGATTATATCTGTAATGTGGATGCAGCCTGTAAACTGTCATGATTCAATGCTATGGAATTCTGGGAACTGTCATTTTTTGTGGCACCAGAGCTCTCTGAGAAAGAAGGCTAAATGTGTTGCAAAATTCCCAGAATTCCATAGCATTGAGCCATGGCAGTTAAAGTGGTGTGAAACTGGATTATTTCTGCAGTGCAGATTCAGCCCTGGTCTGCTAGGCAGCAGGCCTTGCCTTGCCATTGCCAGGACCTTGGCTGCTCTGCCTGAACCTCCTCCTCCGACTGCCTGATGGAAAAGATGCACAAAGCGACATCCCTGCCGAGAGGGACTCAGCATGGTGCTCACCGCCTCTGCAACTCTGAGAGCCTCTGTCTTCAATCCTGGCCTGCTGGGTTGTTTTGCTCACATTTATAAGCCTGGCTGGAGGGCTGCGGTTAGGGCTGCTGAAAAGGAGATCTTCATCAAACTGCATTGATTGAGCCACAGTGTATTTGCAGGTTTGCTAAACTTTGCATGTGGGAAGTAGATCCATGCACACTGCTTATGCACAGAGGCAGCACTCTGTTGATTCATTCATTCTTACTCAGTCAGCTTTTAGCTGTATTACTTGTATTAGCTGTATTAGCTGGAGTCTCCCTCCTTAGAGGTCTTTAAAGAGAGGCTGGATGGCCTTCTGTCAGAGATGCTTTGATTAAGAGTTCCTGCATGGTTGGACTGGATGGCCCTTGTGGTCTCTTCCAATTCTAGGATTCTATGATTCTATCCCAAAACCTACAGTGCTGAGAGGTTACCCACCAAATGAATTCAATGGGGGAATTAATTTAGCTCAATAGGGAGCAGCAGGGTAACTCTAGCCGGGACTTTCAGCTTGTATCTATAGGTTCTGAACCAAAAGAGCTCCAGAGGCAGATTCCAATTAGTTTAACTTATTTAGAAAAAGGGGAATCAACACACTTCCAAAGCACTCACACACACACAAGAACTAAGATATAAAAGACGGTAGTGGATAGCAATTTTTAGGGAAGGGCAATACTTTACCAATTGCAGAGGCGATGCCCCAGGCTTGGGAAGGCTGTGTGTTGAATGTGGCTCAGCACTCTGCCTTGGCTGCAATACTGAGGAGTCAAGTCTGAATTGGACAGGGTTTCTGCCTAGTTCCAAGTGGACCAAAGGTGGGAGTGCCCAAAGTGGACATATTTATGGTGTCTTGAGGCAGTTTGAGTGGATCTTCCACTAGAAACAATAGGGTTCCCATCTGGTTGATGGCGTTAACTTCACAGTTACAAAAGGAATATGTAACTTGGTTGATGGCTGTGACATTGATTTAATCAAGCAGTGATAAGATCAAGACAATCCCAGGGAGTTTGGAACAAGAGGTGATGGTGGTAAATACTGTACAATAGAAGCTAGCAGCAAGATTGGTTTACTGCTTTTGGGTAACAGACCTCTTCCTCTTTGACTTGCAAGAAGAAAGGCACATGGCAGGGGGTTGAAAAGCAACAATAATTACACCCATTAAATTGCATGGATCCTCCCCACATGCGCTCAGGTTTTATGTGACCAGTCATGAGAAGTTAACTTGGCTTTGCAGATGCCATCATGACCTTCCCAGGATCATGCTGTTGCACTCTCTATAACTGCTATTAGGGAGCCCTGGTGGTGCAGTGGTTAAATGCCAGTACTTCCAGCCACAAGGTTGTGAGTTTGATCCCAGGGCTCCAAGACTGACTCAGCCTTCCATCCTTTCATAGGCTGGTAAAATGAATTCCCAGCTTGTTGCCGGCATTTAGCTTACAGACTGTAAACTACTTAAGGAGTGCTGAGTTCACTGATAAGTGGTATAGAAATATACATGCTATTGCTATTGCTATTACAGTGTGCCCGTGTCATTAGCATTCTCTGAAAGGCGCACGCTGGAAGAGATAATGGCACATGTCCCCGTGGTGTGCATGCCATGCCGCACCATGTGCACGAGCCTCATCGTTTTCAATGGGGCTCAAGCATATGTGATACTT
>NC_056524.1:2181424-2181810 GCF_019175285.1 Sceloporus undulatus | reverse complement strand
GATAGATAGATAGATAGATAGATAGATAGATAGATAGATAGATAGATAGATAGATAGATAGATAGATAGATGATTTAAAGTACAGTATTTACACTGACCTTTGGATAAGTCATCTCAGGTGGTTTGGGTCAATTTTTAAACTAAATTTCTAGACTTATACATGAGTATATACAGTATGCTGGTTAAAATGTGTAAGTCTTCAAGCTTTCATGCCACTCTGTGGCCTGTTACAGACAGCCAAAATAAAGCTGCTTCAAGTGACAGTGGAGGTATGGTGTTTCAATGAAGCATGCGTCCTAAGAGTCCAGAAGTCGCACCAAAGCCATGCTCCAGCCCTAAGCTGTGGCTTCTGGACTCTTAGGACGCATGCATCATTGAAACACCAT
>NC_056524.1:2178935-2181324 GCF_019175285.1 Sceloporus undulatus | reverse complement strand
CAAGTCACAACCTCTCAGCCTCAGAGGAAGGCAATGGTAAATCCTGCTCTGAACAAATCTTGTCAAGAAAAACCCATGATAGGTTCACCTCTGTTCTTATATGTCTTCCAGTTTGAACATGACCAAGAAGCATGCATTTACTTTTATATCAGTGTTTTTAGCCTTTATTTGGTCATGCTCTACGTTTTTCTGGACTGTCCTGGGTTTTGCAGTGTCTTGCCCTCCTTGGGACATCTGGTCACCCCAAGAGAGAGTAACTTGCCCAAGGTCACCTACTGGGTTTCATGGCCGAGTGGGAATTGAACCCTGCTCTCCAGAGATAGTCTGACACTGAAACCACTATGCCACGCTGGCTCTCACGTGTATTCTCTCCTTTCCCAATGAATTAAGATAGGATGCCTGCCGATATGCTTCCCCTTACAGGCAAATTGCAGAAAGTAAAAGGCTTTCATGGCCAGCATCCATAGTTGTTTGTGGGTTTTTGGGCTGTGAGGCCACTTTCTAGAAGAATTTATTCCTATTGTTTCGCCTGCATCTGTAGCTATCTAGCATGCCAACCACAGACACAGGCAAAACATTAGGAATAAATTCTTCTAGAAAGTGGCCTCACAGCCCAAAAAACCCACAAAAAGCCTATAGATTATCTGCTACTGATTCTGTTCTCCACTAAGAAGCAAAAGGTGTGAAAAGTTGGGTTGTGGAGAGTGCTGGATGGGAGACGATCACAGCTGCGTCTTGTAGCGACATCTCCTGGTGTAGTATTGCATCGGTCATTCTCAAAAGGCCCTGGTTTTATTTACTATTTATGTATTTACTTACTTACTTACTATTCTTTCTCCTATCTCTAGCCTTTGGAGATGAGTTGGGTGGGAATGTAGGAGAGGACCATCTTAGTAGCTGCTCCCAGGCTTTGCAACTCCAATGAGGTTAGGATAGTCTTCTCTTGGCAGAGGAAAACTTTTCTCTTTCAGCTGGCTTTTAGGAAACAAAGCCAAGGACTTTTAACAGTGTGCTGTTCCACTGATTTTTGTATTTTGTCTTCTTTACACACTTCAACGGTTTCAGTTCCATGGATAGTTTTGTTTCATTTTAACAATATTTGTGAGTGTGTTTACTTATGTCTTTGTATACACTTTTATCTGTATTTAATTTTTGTAAGCCACCTTGGGACTCAGTCTTGGGAAAAAGTGGAATCAAAATGAATAACTCCTCCTCCTCCTCCTCCTCCGTCATTTTGTGTTTTTGATCCGTCTTGTACTAAGTGGTCCCTGGGATGCCTTCCCAATTTGTTTCTTCACCTCCTCAGGTGGGAATTGTGAGAAATGCCTGTTGTGAATCCAAGAGTTTTGAATCTCAGTCTTTTGGGTTTGAGCAAATGTGGTTGTATTGGAGGACTTTGATCCTAGGTACAGGAAGTCTTTATTTCTATTTCTGTTTAGGTTGAATTTATGTATTTCTTCCGCGGTCTTTATCTTTGAGAGAACATTCTTTACGTTCAGCATTAAGCCTGCTTTTGCACTTGCATCTTTGACCTTCCTTAGTAATTGCTCCAAGCCTGTGATGTTTTCCACTAGTAATATGTTGTCGTCCAATATCTAAGATTGTTGATGTTCCTTCCTCCCATCTTCACTCCTCCTTTTTCTGAGTCTAAACCTGTTCTTCGTATGATGTTTTCTGCATGCAGGTTGAACAAGTAGGGTGCCTGACTCCTTTGCCAATTGGGAACCATTCTGTTTCTGCCTGTTCTGTTCTAGCAGTAGCCTCTTGTCCTGAGTACAGACTCCTCATCAGGACTATCAGGTGTAGTGGCACTCCCATTTCTTGACAAGCGTTCCATAGCTTTTCATGATTAATGCAGTCAAAGGATTTGCTAGAGTCTATGATGCGCATGCTGATTTTCTTTGGGAATTCCTTGGTGCACTTCATTATCCACTGTATGTTTGCAATGTGGTCCCTAGTGTCTCTTCCTTTCCTGGACCCTGCTTACACCTCTGAGATTTCTCTCTTCATGTATGATTGGAGTCTATGCTACAAAATCTTGAGCATTATTTTCTGGCATGGCAGATTAATGCTTTGGTCCTATGGTTACTGCGGTCTCCTTCCAAACACAACAGAGCGTGATTTCTTTAAACAGAGGCTGGATGGCCATCTGTCAGGGATGCTTTGATTGTGATTTCCTATATGGCAGAAATGGGTTGGACTGGATGGCCTTTGTGGTCTCTTCCATCTCTATGATTCTATGATTCTATATGTTTGGTTGTAAAAGCTGGAGAGTGACAAAAGCTACGAGGGAAAAAAATCAATGCATTTGAAATGTGGTGCTGGAGGAGAGCTTTGTGGGTTGCCCAAACTTCCAAAAAGAGAAGGAAATGGGTCCAAGAGTAAACAA
>NC_056524.1:2172061-2178925 GCF_019175285.1 Sceloporus undulatus | reverse complement strand
ATTATTATTATTATTATTATTATTATTATTATTATTATTATTATTATTATTATATCCCGCCTTTCTTCTATAATGAGAGTCTCAAGGCAGCCCAACTCAATGAAGCCTCAGTTATCACTAGATAGTTATCCCGATGCTGCAGAATCCTGAGCATAATCTTCCTTGCATGGGAGATGAATGATATGGTCCTATAACTGCTGCAGTCTTTCCTGCCTCCTTTTTTGTGGATTGGGATATATATTGATCTCCACAGTTTCTCTATCTTCAAATAAGGGATTTGATATTTTGTTTGTTCGCTACTTTTATTTGGAGTGCCAGAACAGACTGTAGGATCATAGAAGGGATCCCCAAGGGCCATCTACTCCGACCATCTGCCCTACGGAAATCTCTAACTAAAGCATCCCTGAAAGGTGGCCATCCAATCTCTGTTTAAAGACCTCCAAAAAAAGGAGAATGTACCACTTTCCCAGGCAATCCATTCCGCTGTCTTATCATCAGGGTTTAGGTGGAACCTTTTGTCTTGTAATTTGAATCCATCGATTCGTGTTCTGGTCTCTGGAGCAGCAGAAAACAAGCTCGCTCCATCTTCCACTTGATAGCCCTTCAGTTATTGAAAGATAGCTCTATCTGAGTGTATCATATTGCCTCTCCACCTTTTCTTCTCTGGGGTAAACATCCCAACTCCCTCAGCTGTTTGTCACAGGCCTTCGATTCCAGTGTTACAGATTGAGTTAGACATCTGACCAGTTCGGATAATGTAACTGTCAGTTTCTACTTCTCTTTCCAGTCTGATTCTGACTCCCACAGTTGCGCAACTATACACATGTACCTGAGGTTGGAATATTGTACTCCATCCATGCCTCTGAGTAAGGAGGTCACATAGCACCTATTGTCCCAGTTTGGCAGGGATAATCCCAATTAAGCCTCTGTCGTCCCACGATTTCAGCTGCTTTTTAGACATCCCATTTTCTCTCTGCCCACTTTAGCCCTTTGCCTTTAGCTTGCTTCAGTCAGTTTATGCAAAAGTAGTTTGTACTCAACTCAGCAGACGGGAGGATGGGACATAGGCTGCATCCGCACTGCAGAAATAATCCAGTTTGACACCACCTTAACAGCCACAGCTCCATGCTATGGAATTCTGGGAATTGTAGCTTCTTGCGGCAACCAGGCCCTTTGACCGAGAAGACTAAATATCTCACAAAACTACAAATCCCAGAATTGAGCCACAGCAATTAAAGTGGTGTCAAACTGGATTATTTCTGCAGCGCCAGTCTTGCCCTTCTAGTAGACTGAATGAAAAGCAAACCGATGCTGCCTCTCTTAGCTTGTGGGTTCTTCCTCATTAATACCTTTTGCCAACATGACCACAGTGTGCAAAGTGTTGTCTATGTGTGTGTGTGTGTGTGTGTGTGTGTGTCTATTTTGAGTGTCCCTTATCCTGAATTCTGAGATCTGAAATATTGAGGAATCCAAAATTGGCCACATGGGTGGCTGAGACAGTGATTCCTTTGCTTTCTGGTGGCTCAATGTGCACAAAGTTTGTTCAGTGCACAAAAGTATTAAAAATATTGCATACAATTACCTTCAGGCTATGTGTATAAGGTGAATATGAAACACATATGATTTTGATGTTTAGACTGGGGCTCCATCTCCAAAATATCTCATTCTGTATATGCAGATATTCTGAAATCCAGAGCACACCAAAATACTTTTGGTCTCTAGTGTTTCAGAAAAAGGACACTTAGAACTTTATCGCACATGTATTTTTAAACATTTGGGGAACTGAAGGAGGATGCTCCTGTGCGCACGCGTCCTGCAAAAAACAGACTTTATCGCACACGAATACATCCTCCAACAGGCCCTGTGTGCAAAAAAGTCTGTTTTTTGAAGGACATGCGCGCACAGGAGCATCCTCCTTCAGTTCCCCAAAGTTTAAAAATACGTGTGCGATAAAGTCCTTAATCTAGTGAGAAAAAGAAAGAATCACAGGGTTGGAAAAGACTCCATGGGTCATCCAGTCCAACTGCCTGCCATTCAGGAATAGACCATACAAGCACTCCCTGTGACTTATGGCCATCCAGCCTCTGTTTAAAAACCTGCAAAGAAGGAGACTCCACCACTTTCCAAGGCAGAAGTACCTTCCAACATCAAACAGCTCTTACTCTCAGGATGTTCTTCCTAAGGTGAAAGAATCTCTTTTCCTGCAGCTTGTATCCATTGCTCTGGGTTTCCACACAGGGCACAGAAGTAGGGTCAGTTCGCATTGGTCGATGCGTATTCGTGTTATATTGCATTGGTGTTCCACACCTGTGAGCTCAGAATACGTATTGACCAATGCAATATAATGTGAATACGCTTTGGCCAATGCGTATTCATGGCTGGGTTCCGAACTGAAGGCAGCCGGCTCCTCCATTTTCCGAGTCCGCAAAATTAGTGGATCGGCGAGATCCATATTGATGGCCAGTGCGAAACCTCTGCTGCTTTGGCTGGTGTGTACATCCAATCCGCTGGTTCTCCTGAAGACCACCGGTTACAAATTTCCCATGATGCTGCGCTGGAATTTCCCCCTTCTCCTTCCATTGCCCCTTTCCCCTTTCAGGACAACCGCCGGGGCTGGGGAGCGATTTTTCCACTGACTGACGAGATAAAGCTGAAACCTTTTGTGTCGGGGGGGGGGATGTATATGTATATGCGTGTATATATGTATATGTGTTTGTGTGTGGGTTGGGTATGTATATGTATATGTGTGTATATATGTATATGTATGTATGTATGTATACACACACACACACACACACACACACACACACACACAAAGATGTGTGTGTAAGCATATACATGCAGCATTACACTTTCGGCTGCTCCACAGTTTGTATGTGTATATATGTATATGTGTGTATATATGTATATGTATGTATATATATATATATACACACACACACACAGCTTCACACTTTTGGCAGTACCACTATGTGTATATGTGTGTATATCTCTCTGTGTGTGTGTGTGTGTGTGTGTGTGTGTATAAACACTCATACAGACAAATGTGTGTGTACACATAAAAAAGGCATCTCACTTTTGGCTTTACCACTGTGTGTGTGTGTGTGTGTGTGTATATATATATATATGTGTGTGTGTGTGTGTGTGTGTGTGCATATATATAGCCCTTGTACTTCTAATTGATTGTTGTTCTTTTTTAATGCTGGTTTTTTTATCAATATGCTTTTATCTGTATTGTAAGCCACCTTGATCAAAATATTGGAAAGGTGGGATATAAATAAAATCTATTATTATTTATTATACACACACACACACACATATACAGATGGTGCACACCCCTTTCGAAAGTGGCTAAAGGCAGCAATTCTCACGATATTACGCACTAAACAGTGACCTCATTCTTCACCCCGGAAGTTAAAAATGTTGCCCCCGTTCAGAGCCCCAGGTGTGAATGAACGATGTGATATGACGCGAATACAAATTGGCAAAGCGTATTCAGAGAGTGGAGGTGTGAATGAACGATGCGTTATAACGTGAATACGCATCAACCAATGCGAACTGACCCTACTTCTGTGCCCTGTGTGGTAAGGTCCCTAGTCTCTGGAGCAGCAGAAAACAAACTTGCTCCCTCCTCAACATGACATCCCTTCAAATATTTAAACAGGGCTATCATATCACCTCTTAACCTTCTCTTCTCCAGGCTAAGTATTCACAGCTACCTAGGACTTGGTAGTTTCCAGTACCTGGGTCGTTTCTTAGTGGTGTCCAGTTCTGGGGCCCACAATTCAAAAAGGATGTTGGGAAATTGGAGCATGTCCAGAGGAGGGCCACTAAAATGATGAAGGGTCTGGAAATCATGCCTTATAAGGAAAGACTTAGGGAGCTAGGGATGTTTAGCCTGGAGAAGAGAAGGCTAAGAGGTGATATGATAGCTCTGTTTAAGTATTTGAAGGGATGTCATATTGAGGAGGGAGCAAGCTTGTTTTCTGCTGCTCCAGAGACTAGAACACAGAACAATGGATGCAAGCTCCAAGAAAAGAGATTCCACCTCAACATTGGGAGGAACTTCCTGACAGTAAGGGCTGTTTGACAGTGGAAGACACTTCCTCAGAGGGTGATGGAGTTTCTTTCTTTAGAGGTCTTTAAACAGAGGCTGGATGGACATTGGTCGGGGATGCTTTGGTGGAGATTTCCTGCATGGCAGAATGAGGTTGGACTGGATGGCCCTTGGAGTCTTTTCCAACTCTATGCTTCTATGCCCTCTGTTCCATCATCCAAGTCTTTCATAGGTGGATAGGTAAATGGATGAATAGATAGATAGATAGATAGATAGATAGATAGATAGATAGATAGACCAATAGCTCTTTTACTGAAAGTGCACTTTATATATGTTTTAAGTGTTTTAGTATTTTAGCTGTTTGTAAGCATGTTTTTCATAATGCTGATGCTTAATTCCATATTAACAGCTGTAAATTAATGTTTTTGTTGGACATTTTTAAAATTATTTCTCCCATTTGAGGAGAAAGGTGGAATATAAGTGCAATAAATAACTTTAAATAAACATATATACCAGTTTTTATATGTGAAAAGTTGCAGTTCTCAGAAAACCCTCTGCTAAAATAAGAACCCATTAGTCTCAAAGGTGCCGCGTGTGGTTTTGATCTCAGCCGGCTTCTCCCCTCTTGCAACCTGGGATGCCTTCCAGTCCTCATTCAGTGGAAACCTGATGGGGAGACCTTTAATAATGCAAATATATGTGCAGAGTAGAGAAGAAACGAAGGGGCTTGCCTTTCCCCTTCCAGCTCAGAGTGATTCTATTCATTGTTCCCATTTCAATTTTCTTCCCTTGATTGTGTTCCTCATTTTAAACCTAATTCTTTCTGCTCTTTTTCTTTTTGCATTTGTCAGGAAGCAGAGAAGCGTCTAATTGATTGTCTCCTTCCTCCCCAGCAACCTTATTCCCCATGCAATTTATGACTGATGACGGAAAGCAGCCCCATTAATAACACCGTTGAGGGGCTGAAATCAATAACGCCTCCATCCCTCCATCTGAGCAATGGGCACAGTCTCTTCTCCTGCAAAAAGTGTGTCTTGGAGTGGGCAACTGTGGCAGATCCAGGGGTCTGTTTTCCATCTCTGGATGCTGAACTATGTTTTTCAAAACAGGAATAGATGAATTCAATGACACACAAGGTTAACAATCAGAAAGCAGCTATTAACAAGTGTGTGCTTTACCAAAATACCAAATGAAAGTGTTGATTTCAACCAAACATGTGCTCCTCTGCAAAATTAACTTATTGCTCATATTCACAAACTGAACGAGGAATGCATTTTGGTCTTTAGGAAAGGCACACACCCCAAAATGTGGGGATGTTTGGCATCTCTGGCTGCATAAAAGGAATATATTTCCAATCCTCAAATAGGGGACATCTTTTATCATAAAGGGCACCTGTCGCTCCTATAAGGGACAAACTTTATGGCCCTCAAATAAGAGACATTCCTTATGAGATGGGACACCTGTCAAATTTATAAAGGACAAGCTTTCTGGCCCACAAATAAGGGACATTCCTTATAAGAAGGGAAATTTGCCAGCCCTTTAGGGGACAAACTTTCTGACCCTCAAATAAAAGACTCCTGACTCTCTAATAAGGGACATCCCTTACAAGGAGGGACACCTGCCAACCCTATAGTATGGGAGTTCCCTTCAACCCATTTACAACTCCCTTGTTGCAACAGCTCCAATGAATGCTAGTCCAGACACAGTTTCCAGGTTTGCAGGCACAGTTCAAAGTGCTGGTTATGACCCGTGAAGCCCTGTGCACCTCAGGTCCAAACTACCTAAAAACCCTGTCATCTCTCTCTGTGAAACTGCTTAGGCTCTAAGATCTTTGTGGAAGGCCTTTCTCTCGATTCTCCTGCCTTCTCAGGCACATCTAGAGCATGTCCAGAGGAAGGTGACCAAAATGGTGTATGGTCTGGCAACCCGTCCAAGCCCTATGAAAAGCACTTAGGGAGCTGGGAATGTTTAGCCTGGAGAAGAGAAGGTTAAGAGGTGATATGATAGCCCTGTTTAAATACTTGAAGGGATGTCTTATTGAGGATGGAGCAAGCTTGTTCTCTACTGCTCCAGAGAATAAGACCCAGAGCAATGGATGCAAGCTACAGGAAAAAGGATTCCACCTCAACATTAGGAAGAACTTCCTAACAGTAAGAGCTGTTCCACAGCGGAAGATGCTGCCTCGGAGTGTGGTGGGGTCTCCTTTGTTGAAGATTTTAAAGCAGAGGCTGGATAGCCATCTGTCCCAAGAAGTGTTTGGATCATGATTCTATGTATTCCAGCATGGCCCAAGGGAACTCATAGAATCCTAGAGTTGGAAGAGACCCCAAGGGCCATCCAGTCCAACCCCATTCTTCCATGTAGGAACTCTCAATCAAAGCACCCCTGAGACAGATGGCCATCCAGCCCCTGTTTAAAGACCTCAAAGAAGGGGAGTTGTACTGGATGGCCCTGGGGATCTCATCCAACTCTAGGATTCTAGGATTCTACAGTACATGCATAACACTCACAGATCCACCATGGCTTCTCTAATTCGGACAAATCATAGGATTTAGGCCCTTCAGAAGAAACTTTTCCAAACTTTATTCAAGAGCAATGCGAATTATGCGATAGACCAGCTGGAAAGAATTCCTGGGCTAGCAAGTTCTGTCCCACTGCCAATAATACGTACACACACACATATATAACTTGCCTAACTACTTTCCCATCTTTGTTCTGCATGCAACTGAGCTTTCCTTTCTTGCATACCAACACTTCTCCTCCACCGATGAGTTGCATTCCTCCTTCTTGTGACTTTTGCGTCATCC
>NC_056524.1:2157915-2172036 GCF_019175285.1 Sceloporus undulatus | reverse complement strand
TGGACTCCACTCACAATGCACCTGAGGAAGCAAACTGGTCTAGGAAAGCTCCTGCTGCCAACTTCTTTCTTTCAGTGAGTCTCAAAGGTGCTACAAGATCTCTCTAGTACTAATTCTACAGACTAACATGGATATCTTTGAATTGTCCCACTGTCCTCTCCCACAAACAGCAGCCTGGGAGATGCTGGGTACAGCAGCACTGTGAAATAATGCAGTTTCACACTTTAACTGCCTGGCTCCATTCTACAGAATCCTGGGATTTGCAGTTTTGTGAGGCACTGGTCCTCTCTGCAGGGAAGGCTAAAGACCTTGTAAAACTACATCCTAAGATCCCATAGGATGGAGCTAGAACACTTACAGTGGTTCAAACTGCATTTTCTATAGTGTAGATGCAGCCCTCTCCTGGAAGGGACCTTTGTGGTTGCTAGAGAGCTGGCTGAGGTAGGGAGGCTTCTAGGAAAGGAATGGGGTCTATCTGTAGAGCACAAACTGGCACTATGATGCCGCTTGAATGGCCTGGGATTTGTGTTTGCAGCAGTATTGGGATTCTCAGCCAGAATGCTCTTTCAGTGCCACACCAAAATACAAAGCAAAACATGCATCTGAGGAAGTTGGCTCAAGTCTAGGAAAGCCCATGCTATCACTTCTCTCTTCCGTGAGTCTCAAAGGTGCTACGAGATCCCTTGAGATATTTTCCAGACAAACCTGGCCATGTTGTTTAATTCTATAATCCCCAGGACTTCCTAGAAAGCCGGAGCCCACATGGGATTGGAGTGCCACAGCCAGTCAGTGTGGAAGAGATTGACACAACAGAGGAGGGGGGAAGCTTTGGGCAAACAACACCTCTGGGCTTTCTCTGTGCAATCGTGTTGCTCTTTGGGGTATATCTGCGCCAGCCCTGCAAGGCAGCCAAGGAGGTCACTTCCAAGCCGCAGACACATTTATCCCACCACCACCCAGGATCTCTCAGATAATCCCCATTTAAGGTACCTGCTGCTGAGTGTAGCACACCCATGGATTTGGAGTGGCAAGTGGAAGGAAATGGGAAACAAGGGTCTTCAAGGGAGAGATTGAAGACGGAGAGGGTATCTCTTCCCCAGGAGGAAGGGGTAGGTGCTGGCCTCCCTATGGGGAGTAGAAGGGTCCTGGACTTTGCCAATCTACTTCAAGGGAATCTGGGACTGTGGGGATGTGTGGGAGGGACCATAACTCAATGATAACAAGACAAGACACATCCCTTTCATGCGCCCCCCCCAACATGCACATGTGGATGGTGCAGCACATGGAGGGCATCAGGGAGCACCCTTATTCTTTTCCTCCCTCCACATCACACATCTATCCTGCAGGCCCTTGCAAAAAGGCAAGAGGTTTGACCCCCAAATAAAGGGGCATGCAGACATGGGTGCAGTCGGAGTTTAGGGCATCCCCACGATGGGGCAGGGTGGGGTGTGGGGGCTTCTCAGGGGGGCCCGACAATGCTGACAGTGGTGTAGTGACTTGGAGAGGGAGGGGCCATGGCGGTGGAGCTCCTCCTCTGTGACGGTGGCGCGGGCGTCCGGTTGGGCAAGCCCCCGGGGGCAAGGCGAAGGTGGTGACGAAGGCCTTGGGAACCGCTTGTTCATGAAGCAGTAGATGAAGGGTTGATGCCAGGCGGAAGTGTAGGAGAGCAGGTGGATGAAGAGATAGGGGTGCGTCAGGCGCGCTGGGCCGCCTCTCATCAAAGGCCCGCCAGGTATTGGCCCCATAGATGGGCAGCCAGCAGACAAAGAAGACCACCACGATCACCACCAGCATGCGGATCACATCGTCTTGGCCAGCAGCTTTGCCTCCGAGCTGTTGATCCGGGCCCGATCCTGCTTGGTGCCTGCTCCCCTGGCGTTGCGTTACCACCGACAGCCCACTGGCCCCCCCCTGCGGGTTGGGCCCCTGGATGTAGCAGCCATCCCCTTCCTCGTCCACACAAGGTGCCAGGGGCTCTGTGCCTCCATTCTGCTGAGCTGAGTAAGAGAAGTAAAGCTCCTTGTGGAAGGGGTGTCACTGTGCAGCCCCCCACTCTCCAGACACAATGGGGGGAAAACAGCTCTAAAACAGCAGTTAAATCAGAGGGTAGGGGAAATGTCCACTTATACCCCCAAAAGACCCTGCAAACTCTCCTCTTTTTAAAAATATCATTTCAGACAGTTTTTTTAAACCCAGATGGCTCTGTCTCAAAGAGCTAGAATGGCTGCAACAATACTCCAATACTCTAAATCTGCAAAAAAGAACTGGCTGAAAATATGTGGGCCCTTGGAACTCACTGGGGTTTGGTTTCCAGACTTGCCGTGGATACCAAAATCCATGGATGCGCAAGTCCCATTAAATACTGGGGTATTACTATTACTACTACTACTACTACGGCCCTTAGTATCTGCCAGGTTTGGTTCCAGGATCTCCAATGGAACTAAAATCCATGGATGCTCAAGTCCCATCATATACATGAGGTACTATTACGACTACTACTACTACTAACTACTACTACTACTACAATGGCCCCTTGATATCCTCAAGGGTTTGGATCCAGGACCTCCTGGGATACACAAAATCTGTGGTGTTCAAGTCCCATTAAACACAATGTCAGAGTAAAATGGTTGTCCCTTATAGAAAATGGCAATCAAAGTTTGCTTTTGGGAATGTATATAATTTTAAAGTATTTTCAAGCCACTGATGCCTGAATGCGTGGATAATAATTCTGTGGATCTGGAGGTAGAAGTGTAGAAGCAGAAGTGCCTTTTATGGAAGCAATGGACCCATATCTGAATTCAGCCCCCTTCCCTCCAGTGCCCGCCTCGCAAGGGCGCTTGTCCCTCTACAGAGGCCACAGATATGCAGCGTGACCAATACCTTCTGCCTTGGCAACAGCACATGGCAAAAATTCAAAGCAATTACTTCTTTATCTATATCTGTTTGCTCCTGTGTCAGACTCGCAGCAGCTTACAACATACAATTAATCAGGTATGCCAGGAATCAGTCCACAATAGGAAACACAGAACTGCCTTAATGGCTCCCAGGTTAATTTTCTCAGCTTTCTCCATCTCCCAAAGTTTCTCCTAACTCTTAGGAATTATCACACAAAGGAGATCGGGAGTTTATCCCATGAAAATCATGTAATTATGGTAACGATTTCACACGACGTCACACAAAACCGTCATTAACTGATCACAAAGAAGCATTAATGCACATCTTTTTACTTTCAGGATTCTGGCAACAATGCATTCTAATATGCTTTAAGTATTGCAATAAATCCTTCGCACAATTATTCGCCTTTTCGCTTCATTTGTGGATGCTTTAAATCGCTTTAATCTCTCTTTAATGTTGAAATTGCCCCAGTGTGATAAACCCCATAGTTAAAATAGTTCCCCTTGCCATTTCCACCTGCTGGTTTCTAATTCTGCTGGCCAGAATGAGAGGGAGCAAGATACTTAAGAGGTGATATGAGAGCCTTGTTTAAGTACTGGAAGGAATGTTCATATTGGGGATGGAGCAAGTTGTTTTCTGCTGCTCCAGAGAAGAGAACCCAGAGCATGGATGCAAGCTCCAGGAAAAAGAGATTCCACCTGAACATTAGGGAAACTTCCTGAGGTAAGAGCTGTTTGACAATGCGAACTCTCTCCGAGAGCAGTGGAGTCTCAGTTTCTTTTCCAATGCCCAGATTCCTTAAAGTTGACCACCAATCTCCTGCCATGTCCTTGTCAAAATGGGGCAGCCACAGCTGGACATGATAGCCCCTCGTGCAGAATGCCAAGTGGGACTATTTTGTCCTGTGACCAAGGACAACCAGGGACCCTGTATTAACAAAGTCCAAGCTTAGAGTTGTGGATCAGGACTGGAAAGATCAAGTTTATGTCCTCACTGTGCCATGGAGCTGACTGGTGGCCTTGGGCTTCGCTCTCTCTTCTCTGGCCCAAGCTTATAGAATCCTAGAGTTGGAAAAGGCCACAAAGGCCATCCACTCCAACCCCATTCTGCCATGCAGGGAGACACAATCAAAGCACAAAGATTGTTGTTAATTTGAGAACTGAGTGGAGAGGCTATGTATCCATCTTGTTCTCAAGGAGGAAAGGCAGGACTAGAAATCATCAGCCAATAGTAATGCAATTCTCTCTAGTTTGTGTTATGTCTCCTCTCAACCCCCATCCAAGTCATTCCTAAAAATGCTCGAAACAGAGATCCACATACCAAGATGGATGGCTCTCCCTGCAAAAACCCTGGCCGTCTGAGGCACAAACTCCCCTCACTGGGAACCAGTGCTCAGCCACCTGAGGATCATCTCCCAAGCACCCACATTTGCCCCTAGGAACCCCTTTGTGGAACCATCAAAGGCTCCAGTCAGATCCAGTATCTGATGCCCACAAGGAATGCCACAAACCCAGAGCGAGATGCCCCGGCCTCTGCTTTGCCCCACAGTGGCCTTGTGGGCCTTGGCTGAGATCAGGAACCCATGATCAAACTTGCCTGCCTCCTTCCCCACAACCAGGCTCCTCTTCCCCATGCTTCCAATACATACCTTTGGCCTCCCGGGTGGGAGGTCCATCTCAAAACGGATGCCCCGGTAGAGCTCACGAGAGATGAGTCCCTAGGCCAATCTGACCAGGCCGGGAATAAGGAAGAGAGTGACCATTAGCAGCACGTACCTGGTGATGGTAGAAGAGAGAGACAGGTAAGGAGCCAGAAGGAAATGCCCTCCTCCAAATGCCCTTGTGCCCGGCTACTCCTTGTGGGCATCACCCTCTCCTTGCCAGCACCAGACCCCTTGACCTAAGTCCAGTCCCTTCTGCCCAGACCACTATGTCACGACCGGAGATACTAGGGACCAGGATGCCCCCATCCTGCCCTCTTCCACAAGTTTCAACATGGCTCCATTTGGACCAGAGAAAGACTATCTGAGGAAGGCACCTACTGGCCCTGGCCGTAACGTCACCCTCTTTGTATTCTGTTTATTGTTTCTGGCTGCATTTCATAGTCACCGTATTCAAGCACCTTTGAGGCTCACTGAGGGGAAGACATTTCTCTAGCCGAAGCATTCGTGGGCTCCAGGTCCTTCGTCAGAGCCGACGCTGCTTAGGTTGACATGGGTGAGTCTGCGAGGCTTAGGTCGGAAATTGCTTCTTCCCGGGGAGTCTCAAAGGCACTACTGGTCTCCTTCACTGTCATCATTTTTTAACCAGATGTCGAAGCTTACGTAACTGGGAGAGGGACTGGAGACAGCTGAAATTAAACTAGTTCTGCAATGTTTTGAACAAGATGTGTGTGTATGTATACCTGCTAGCCTGCCTCATACACACAGTTGCAATAATGTTCCTTGATTGTGTTTGAACACTGCATTTGTGGTCCCTATGTAGACTGTTTGCAGCTGCATGGTATGCTGTAAACTCCTGCGCCTGTGAAGGGTCTCTCCTGTCCTTCGCTGAGCTCAGCATTGCTGGGCATCCAACTCCGACATCAGAAGGGCTGCCAGGCCCAGAAAAACCCGAACAGTGAAGACAAATAACCACCAGTTGTTTAACTATACCATACATCAAACAAGTCACAGAGAGAATAGGGAAAATGGTGAGGAAAACCAACCTCCAAATGGTATACAATCGACCAAGAAATCCAGCAAATCCTGCGCTCAGCGAAGGACGGAGAGACCCTCTCTCGCCGCGTTTAACGCATTCGTGCAGCTGCGCACATGTCTACATAGGGATCACCAACACAATGTCCAAATACTCAATGAACAGAGAGACACTGCAGACTGCGTCAGCCAAAAAAAAACCAGCCCTAGCAGAACACATTATAAACCATCAGGGGCATTAATGTTGTCCAAAAACACAGAAATTCTGGACGATGCCAACAACTATCAGGTCGAATGAAAGGAAGCACTGAAATCCACAACACCAAGACAATTTCAACAGGAAGAAGGAACCCTAAAGTGAACAAAGTTTGGCTCCCAGTCCTGAAAAACACCAAAATCAAGACCCAGTAAATGCAAATGAAAACACACACCCAGGGTCAGGGGTTTTCCCAGCAAACAATAGTCTCTTTAAACAGACACTAATTCTCTTTGCATCCTCCACCCTGAGATCTCACCATTCGCAACAGAACATTATACAGATCAAATGGAAATCACTCCTCCCAACCTAGAGTCACATAGGGTTGCCATACCTCCGGACTTGAAAACGGGAAAAATGTAGGACAAAAATTTCAAATGTAGGACACACAGCAAACATGTGTCCTACATTGAAATTCTGTCCTACATTTCCCCTCGCCACTTGGGCTCCGCCCCCGCCGCGATCGCAGCGAGGCCCAGGCCCAGGCGGGGAGGAAAGCCTCCCTGAGTGAAGGATTCCCTCCCGCCTGGCCCGGCCTCGCCGCGATTGCGGCGGGGGCGGAGGCCAAGCGCGACTGAAAGCCTCCGCCTTAAGGAGGCTTTCAGTCGCCGCCTGGGCCCCGGCTCGCGCCAATCGCGCGGGGAGCAGAGGCCCAAGCGGTGCGGGAAAGCCTCCGCCTTAAGGAGGCCTCAGTCGCCGCCTGGGCCTCCGGCCTCGCCGCAATCGCGGCGGGGAGCAGAGGCCGCGACTGAAAGCCTCCCTCAGCTTGCCACATCCTGCCCGGGGGCGGGGGCAAACCGGGGCGGGATCGTGCGGACCCGCCCCAAACCGGGAAAGTCCCGCCCCCAGGCGGGATATGGCAAGCCTAGAGTCACACAGTGTGTGTGTGTGTGTGTGTAATACACACACACACACACCCCACTCACATCCATGCCAGCATTCTCTGAAGATGCCAGTCACAGATGCTGGTGAAACGCCAGGAACAGACTTTTCTAGAACGTGGCCACATAATCCTAAAAACCCACAAAAACCTATGGATGCCAGCCTTGAAAGCCTTTGACTTCACATTGGAAGCCCCTCTTCTTCTCTTGTTGGGAACAGAGCTCTGATCTTTCAGGTAGAGGAACTGGGAGAGACCTGATTTCAGACACCCCTGCACACCCCTAGAAAATCTGAACTGGATCTTCCTACAACACTGGAGTATTGTGGGAAGACTGGTTGAATCTTGGGGGTCTCTTCCAGTTCTGTGGCCCAGGAGTGTCTCCCTCCCCATGATCCCCAGATGGTTTAAATGCCATTGCCTCCCTCCCTGTGCCACAACTCCACCCCACAATGTGGGACAAGAAAGGCTTTGATTCCTGCTTACCCAAGTCCCCAATGACATTTAGACCAGCTATGGATCAATGGGAGGGAGACAGTTCTAGAGCTGCAGAGATGGAAGGGACCCCTAAGGGCCATCTATCCAACTGCCCTGACATGCAGGAATCCATGGCTAAAACACTCTTCAGAGGGGCACCATCCAACCTCTGCTTGGAAAACTGTACGTAACGAAAGAGAGCCCAGCACTCCTCTTGGGTAGTCTCCTCAGTCAAACAACCCTTGCTATGTGGATGCCCTCCCTAATGTTTTGTTAGAATCTCTTTTCTTGTAAATATGCATCCGTTGGCTCACATCCTATTTTCTGGAGCAGCAAAAAAAATCCTGGATTGAAAGGTTTGAAAAATGTCCCTGCCAGCTGGGCTGGTTGAAGCAACAAGCTACAAATCCCAGAATGTAAACTGATAGCAATATATTAATAAACAACAATTGAAATGCAGTGGGATCTTGGCGGGGTCTGGTTTCAGGTCCTTCTTGGATACCAGAATCCGTGGATGCTCAAGTCCCATTATAAAGACTTGCACAGTCAAATGGTGTCCTTTCTACAAAATAGAATTGGAATTTGTATCTTTTTGGAATATTTTGAAGCCATGGATGGATGAATGTTGAATCCATGGATATGAAGGGCTGACTGTATGCAGTGTTAAATATCAAAATGTAGTTTGTGGGGAGGTGGGGGGCTTTTTTAAGGCAAGGGTGGGTAGGCTGATAAACTGCCACAATCCCGTCTTGCACACTTTTGACCCAGTTTTCTGGAAGAGAATGATGGCAACCCTAGGCCTGCCCCTCGGACTGAGCACCCAGAAAGTGGACCCAGCCAGGAAAGAAGCAAGAAGAAATAGCAATAGCATTTACATTTCTATACTGCTTCATAGTGAACTGCACTCTCTAAGCCGTTTACAATCTGTAAACCAATTGCCCCCAACAGCTGGGTACTTATCTTCCTGAACTATGAAAGGATGGAAGGCTGAGTTAGCCTTGGAGCCCTGGGATCCCACTGCCCCCTCTGAAGCCCACTCAACTCCCCCATTAGTCTGAAGCTAGTGGATTTACCAGCAGGCTGTTGTTGCTCCTTATCATCACCATCAACCCTGGCAACCCTGACTCCCGTTGCAAAATACCAAGACAGAGACTGCAAAGAGGCGGGTGGGGATGGGTGGGAGTCCCCCCCACCTCCGCACACAGTGTTTCATCCTGAAGCTGCCCACTGAGCGGCATCACAGAGGTAGGCGTCAGGCTGGCATGATTTGAAGATGGCTCCGTTCTGCACATGCAGGAAGCCACTGCAAAGCCTGACAGAGCCTGTGGGGGTGAACGAAAGAAGGGGTGTCCTCCCCCAACATCGTCCCTGGCAGGCACCCAATGCTCGGCACCCAAAAACCAAGCACAGCTCTCCTTAGGAACGCCTTCATCTCCAGGCGCAAGCGGCAAGATGTCAGCCCGCTGAAGAGACGGAGAGTTAATTAGATGCCTGCATCAGTATTAATTGTCTTTGGCATCAATATTCATGCTCTTTGGCATTTGGACAGCTTGCATTGTGCCACATTGCTCTACTGTGGCCAGAGCCGCAGGAGCTGCATTGGGGTAGAAGGACCTCAAGTCCCCCCCAGTATCCAGGAGGCATTTCCAAGAACATTTGCAAGTCTGGAGATGAGGGGTCTGTCTGAGAAGACAAGAGATCAGTGCTAAGTGGACTCAAAATCATGGAGTTGGAAGAGATCTCCAAGGGCCATCCAGTTCAACCCCATCCTGCCATAAAGGAATACACAATCCAAGCATCCCTGACAGATGGCCATCCGACCTCTGCTTAAAAACCTCCAAAGGAGGAGACTCCACCGCCCCCCCGAGGGAGCGTCTTCTACTCTCAACCGGCTCTTACCATCAGGAAGTTCTTCCTAATGTTTAGGCAGAATCACTTTTTGTTGGAAAATCATTGCCTTCTCTCTCCCCCTCCTCAAATAGATAGGATTTTCCTACATGCATCTCTACTGTCTTCTATCTCTATTTGCTTGCCATTTGGTCCTGCTAAATTCCAGGGGCAATAAATGCCTATGTAAGTTGGTAAACAGATCATGGGATCTAAGTAACTTCCTTAGGAAGTTCTCACCACAATAGATCTCTCCTGCTTCCCTTCAGTCTCTCCATCATCTTTCCTCCGAAAGATGGTGAGATACAAACTCCTTCTTTTACCTGAACTATTCTCTAGATAGGTGAGGATGTAGCTTCCATGGATATGGAGATTTAAGCCATTAGTAAAGTTTTGTTTTTAAACTACAAGCTATTTGTGTCAGCCTCAGTCCTTATAGAAGCATCTTAAGGCAAAAGACCCTTTCTGCTGCTCTGCTGATTCTAAAGCAAGACCCTCACAGCCTTGGCTTTGATAGTTTGGATATGTTTGTTTCCTTACCAAGGGCTGAAGCCTTGGGAAACTTGAATTCCCCTACACTTTTCCTGTAGTTTGAACCCATTGTTCTGGGTCCTATTCTCTGCAGCACCAGAAAGCAAGCTTGCTCCATCTTCAACATGGTATCCCTTCCAATATTTAATCAGGGCTCTCATATCGCCAGGATAGCCAGGGTGGCATAGTGATTTGAGTGTTGGGCTAGGACTCAAATCCTGGCTCAGCCATGGAAACACACTGGGTGGCCTTGGGCAAGTCACACTCTCTCCGCCTCAGAGGATGGCACTGACAAAGCCCCTCTGAAGAAACTTGCCAAGAAAGCCTTATGATAGGCTCACCACCATGGGGTCACCCTAAATTGGAAATGACTTGAGGGCACACAACAACAACATCATACCATGTTGAGGATGGAACAAGCTTGTTTTCTGCTGCTCCAGAGAATAGGACATGGAGGAATGGATGGAAGCTACAGAAAAAGAGAATCCACCTCAAAATTAGGAAGAACTTCCTGACAGTAAGAGCTATTCAACAGTGGAACACAATCCCTCTGAAAGTGGTGGAATCGTCCTCTTTGGAGGTTTTTAAGTAGAGTCTGGATGGCCATGTGTCCCAGGGAGGGCTTAGATTATGTCTTCCTGCATGGCCCAAGAGGGTTTGACCAGATGGCCCCTGAGGTGTCATCCAGCTCTATGATTCTATGATATCACCTCCTTTTCCCTATGCTAAACCTACCCATCTGCCTAGGCTAGGGTCCTAGTCTATAAGAGCGCTTGGGGCAGAGGCCCTCTATAACACTAGAAATTGCCTTGTATTCTGATGTACAGTAAACTCACATGTGCGCACACACAAACCTGCACACTGGCACTCAAGGCCCCTCTTCCCTCACCCCAGATTTGGCTTCCCCCTTCCCACCCCACCACCCCAACCCCCAAACTCACCAGGCCTGCCGGATGTGGCTCCCGGGCCAACGGGGAGTGCATTGGAAAATGCCTGGGTGGGTGGGCACAGAGAAGATAGTGCTGTAGACTGGGTAGGGCAGCATGAGGAGGGCTGAGAGGAGCCAGGTTGCAGCAATGACGCGGTAAGCATGGGAACGTGTCTGCCACACGCGGGACTTGAGGGGATTGCAGATGGCATTGTAACGCTCAATGGCAATGGCCACCAGGCTGAAGGTGGAGACGCTCACCGACATCCCTGCAGGGTGGGACAAGCGGGAGGAGGAGTGAGACCGCAAACAGAGACCCCTTAACAGAGACAGACTCAACACCCAAAAGGAAGCACCCCTAACGTCTTTGGTGGCAGGGCCTGGTAAAGTTCCTTTTCTTGGGCTGCAACCCTTCCAAGTCTCCAAACAGCATGGCCACCATCCCTAGAGGATGCTGGAAGATGCAGTCTAAATATAAAGAGGTTTGCTGGGTTCAGAACTGCAAGAAATAACCTCCTTTAGTTGTTTGTTAGAACCAGTGTGGCATAGCAGTTTGAGCATTGGACTATTACTCGGGAGACAATGGTTCGATTCCCAGCTCCCCCATGAAACCCACTGGTTGACCCTGGGTAAGTGACACTCTCTCAGCCTCAAGGGAAGGCAATGACGAAGCTCCTCCAAAGAAACTTGCCAAGAAAACACTTTAGAACTGCCATAACTCAGAAACAACTTGAAAGTATACAGCAACAACAAAAAGTTATTTATTAGAACCAGTTACTAGGTTTGAGTGATTCTGGAGACCAAGGTTCAATTCCCAAGTGGTCCATGAAAACCCACTGGGTGACCTTGGGCAAGTTGCATACTCTCAGCCTCAGGGGAAGGTGATGGTAAACCTCCACCGAACACATCTTGTCAAGGAAACCCCATGATAGAGCGACCATAAGTCAGGAACAACTTGAAGACATGCAACAACAACAAAGGTATTTATTTCTTAACAGGTTGAGCCCTAAAAGACCCCTTTCCAGGTAGTCAAAAAAGAAAGAAAGAAGGGGACCCCATGGCTCTCGCCTTCCCATGACCGGCAGAAATCCCATGGGGGAACAACTTACCCATGAGGTAGGACATAGTCTTGCAGATGACCTTCCCAAAGATGAAGGTGCGCATGACGTTGGGGATGAAGGTGAAGGGCATGCAGAAGAGGGCCAGCATCAGATCACTCAGGGCCAGGGAGAGCAAGAAGGAATTGGTGATGGTGCGCAGGCGCCTGTTGAGCATCAAAACCACGATTATCAGGGTATTCCCAAAGACACTCAGGAGGAAGATGACTGAGTAGAGCAGGATCCGCACTGTCAGGTCCAAGTCTGCGCAGAAGATGGAGATCAGAAAGAGGAGGAAGAGAAAAAGGCATCACAAAACCCCTTCCCCTTTGGGACTGGGACCCTTTGGGTTCTGGTTGCCACAACACTAGTTTTCTTGCAGGCGGGCTCTGGAAAAACCTTGTTGGCCTCCTCTCCTTTGGGATGGGGAGTATCCGGGTTTGGGCACCTTGACTTTTATATATTTCCCTGCTCCACCTGGTCTTGGGCACTGCAGTCCAAGGTTGTCCTGGGGGTTACCTAAAAGAATCCTAGAGTGGGAGAGGACCCCCAGAGGCCATCCATTCCAATGTTCCTGTTCTGCCATGCCATGCCTTGCCATGCCACCTCTACCTGCAAGTCTCAGGCCTCCTGCCTCCTATGGCAGAATGGGGCTGGAATGGATGGCCCTTGGGAGTGCCCTCCAGCTCTAGGATTCTATGATTCTATCAGGGAACACCCAGAAAACCCCCACATTTTCATAGAATCCTAGAGCTGGAAGGGACCTCCAGGGGTCATTTATTCCAACCCCCTTGTGCCCTGCAGGAAGACACCATCCAAGCCCTGATCAGGATGGGTTTTATTGGAGAACAGCTGTGGACAGGGAAGGGAACCGCTCTCTCCCACCTTTTAGGGGCCGCTTTTCTCCATCCCACCCCACAGATTCCCCCAGTTTCCCCTCCCTGTGCCAGGACCTTCCCTGGCATCTGACTGCCAATCCATGCTTGCCGCCGCCACCACCATGGAATTCCCTCTGGCTCCAGGAATTGTACAGCATGCTAACAAGGACATGTGCCCCCTTCATAGCCAATCCCACCACCACTGAGCCCCTTGGCAGTTGTACCCCCCTCCCAACAACATACACATACCTTCCCTGTCTCCCTCCATCCAGAAGTCCTGCTGCTGCCCCTCCATGCCAAAGTGCCCAGGTGTGCCTTTCTCCCTTTCTCTCAGGGAAATGCTCGTGCTGTTTGTCCAGAGATAAGGGCCCCGTCACTCCCTGCTCCTCCGTCCAGCCGGGTGACGGTCAGAGATGGGAACGGAAATCCCTGGGGGAGGGTGGCACACACAGAGGGCAAGGCTGGCACTGGGCACCTCACATCCACCAAGGGGACAAGTTGGAGCATTTCCAGAGGAAGGCCACCAAAATGGTAAAGGGTGTGGAAACCACAAAACCCTCTGAGGAGAGACTAAGGGAGCTGGGGATGTTTAGCCTATAGAAGAGAAGGTTATGAGGTGATATGATAGCCCTGTTTTAATATTTGAAGGGATGTCACGTTGAGGAGGGAGCAAGCTTGTTTTCTGCTGCTCCAGAGAACAGGAGATGGAGCAAGTGAGATTCCACCTTAACATTAGGAGGAACTTCTTCACAGTAAGAGCTGTTGGATAGGGAAACACTCCCCCAGAGAGTGGTGGAATCTGGAGATTTTAAAGAAGAGGACTGGATGGTCCTTGTGGTCTCTTCCAACTCTTATGATTCTATGATTCCACCAGCAAAAAGTGATCATAGAGTTGGAAGGGACCCCAAGGGAAATCCTTGCTGCCTTCCTGTCCTTTGGGGTGGGGGTGTCTCAGTTTGGCCCCCTGATGTTGATTCATTTCCCTGCTCGACCTGGTCTTGGGTGCTGCAGCCCAGGGTTTTCCTGTGGGTTCCCTCATAGAGTCCAGTCCAACCCACCTCTGCCATGCAGGAAGACACCATCAAAACATCCCCCAAAAGATGGGCTGGCCCTTGGGGGTCTCTTTGATGATCCTATGAAATGCAATGGGGGTGTTGGGTGGGCTTCAGGGATGGTGGCGGGTTTCATCCTGCTCTCCTCATGGCTCTAGGTGCAAAATCCAGGGGCAGGTCAGCAGATGGGCTCAAATGGGGGGGGGGGTTTGCATTGTCCTCCATCTTGAGGTGGTCAGTTGACACAAGGGGGGAGGGCAGCAAATGCATTCTGCTCCCAGAAATGGACCCCAGCAATGTTGCTTTCAGACCCTCCTTCCACTTCAGGAGGCTTGGGGTGTGGGGCAGGCTGCTCTGTATGTTTTTCCTGTTAAGGAAAAAGCCACATGGGTTATACAGTAAGAGAAATAAAAGATGTATGTGAGAGTCAGAGTGACTCAGCAGAAGCCAATGGAGAACCACACAGGTGTAAATGGTAATACAATTAACAAGTCCTGAGTGCCAAGGACAAGAAATGCATAGTGAATAATTGGACACACCTGACA
>NC_056524.1:2127214-2157815 GCF_019175285.1 Sceloporus undulatus | reverse complement strand
GCCATGGAAGAATCAGAGTCTGATGCTTCCTCACTAACCCTAACCCAGCCTTCTCTCCCTCCAGGTGGCCCACCCCCTGGTCCAGAAGCAGTTGGTGGACTACATCCACAGCGGGTTCCTTGTGCCAGTCATGGGCCCGGCTTTGCACAAGGTAAGGTCCAGCTGTGGGGAATTGGAAAGGGAGAGTGTCCCCCAAGCTAGGGTCAGCCCCTTGGTGGGGAGGGAGGGTGAGAAAGAGGTGATGGCCCTCTCTCCCTCTCAGGGTTCACCAGAATATGTGTGTGGAGGGGGGAGGTTTAATGCAGGGGAAGCATTCTGCACATAAGGGCCAGATCCCATCTAATCTAGAGGCAAAGCAAGGTCAATCTTGTTTAGTACTTGGATGGGAGACCTCCATTCTGTATGGTGTGGTATGGGAAAGCGTCAGTGGCGGAGGGTGACACCGTGAGTTACCGCATCAGATGATTCCAGCCCTAGTGGCACCACTGGGGAGAAAACCTGTGCATGAAAATGAAATCTGCAAAAGCTTTCCAAGTTGCTCATGGGTCGAAGCCATACTGTGGACTATTGATGTGGGAAGTGGCAGCTTTACTAGGCAGCCCCCACTAAGCACCCCTCCCTGTCTCTTCCTTTTCTCCCCTTGGCCAGACCTCCATCGAGGAGATGATCGCCAGCACGGCCTACCTGGACCTTTTCCTGCGTAGCATCAGTGAGACCCCCCTGCTCAAGACCTTCCTCCGCTTTCTCCTCCTCCACCGCCATGACAACAGCACCATCCTTGACACACTGGTCGGGCGCATCGCCAGCAACTCCCGGGTGAGGAATGGCAAGGGGAGCATTGGTAGGGGAAAGTGGAAGAGCTTCAAGCTTTTGTAGAAAGTGGGCATGAATGAAGTTCGGGCTAGGTTTCTCCTATCATGGGTACAACTGCCCTGGGAGTTTGGGATCAAGGATGGTGAGCCTGGCTCTACTCCTTTCAGTATTTGGGGTCAGTAAGGAATTCCCTTCTCTTGGCAGGTGAACTGTAGTTGGGGTTGGGTATCCTCTGGTCTGAATCTCAAGAGAGCCATCCTTGCACTCATTCTCTATCTCAGGGACTCTCAACCAGATCAGGGCCAGGCAGCCTTTCTTTGGGGATGCTTTTGGAGTGCCTGTGTTTGGCCAGTTTGAGCAAACTCACTTTGCAAGAGGGTCTGTCACAAAATAAACAGGGAAAGGGATGGGAATCTAGGGGCACACCTTTAAGATGTGCTGATCTATGTCAGCCAGAGCTTTTGTGAACATGAGTCAACAGTGCAGTGTGGCAGCTAAAAAGGCCAATGCAATTTTAGGCTACATCAATAAAAGTATAGTGTCTAGATCAAGGAAAGTAATAGTGCCACTCTATTCTGCTTTGGTCAGACCCCACCTGGGATACTGTGTCCTGTTCTGGGTACCACAATTCAAAAAGGACATTGAGAAACTGGAGCGTGTCCAAAGGAAGGCGACTAAAATGGTGAAAGGTCTGGAAATCATGAAGCCCTATGAGGAAAGACTCAGGGAGCTGGGGATGTTTAGCCTGGAGAAGAGAAGGTTAAGAGGTAATATGATAGACCTGTTTAAATACTTGAAGGGATGTCATATTGAGGAGGGAACAAGATTGTTTTCTGCTGCTCCAGAGACTAGGACACAATGGAGCAATAGATGCAAGCTCCAGCAAAAAAGTTTCCGCCTCAACATTGGGAAAAACTGCCTGACAGTAAGGGCTGTTCGACAGTGGAACACACTCCCCCAATGGAGTGTAGTGGAGTCTCCTTCCTTAGAGGTCTTTAAACAGAGGCTGGATGGCCATCTGTCAGGGATGCTTTGATTGTGATTTCTTGCATGGCAGAATGGGGTTTTATTGGATAGTCTATCTTCCAACTCTATGATTCTATGATTCATTCCAGAGTGGGTGTGAAATCCACAGAAGCTCCTGCTGAAATAAACCAGTTCATCTTAAAGGTGTGCCCCATGGTCCACTCTTCCCCTTTTTATTGTATCTAAGTTGTCCCACGATAGCTGGGTGGCAGTGACAAGAGTGGGATGGCGGTGACAGAGGGGTAGAGACCCTTCTCCATGGAATAGTGGCCCCGTGAGTTTGTGGGAGGCCCTGCTACCTCTTCTACATACCTCTCCTCTTCTTCCCGCTCCCTTAGCTCTGTATGGTGTCACTTAGCCTCTTCCGGACTCTGCTCAGCCTCCACTGTGAAGACGTCATGCTGCAGCTGGTGCTCAGGTACATCCCTTTGCTTGCCTGCACCCCACTCCTGACACACACACACACACTACACAACTACCTCTTCCCCCATAACAGACTCCCTGGTTTGGAGCTCCCTCTCCTGACCAGAGTTGGGAGGCGCAGGATGCTTTTTGTATGTGTGTGGGGTGTGTGTGCAAGAACCCTCTCCTCGTACTAACTCCTTTCCTAGCCTCTGTGCATGGCTCCAGAAAGATCCATGGTGCTTATGCCCCAAAAGATCTGGATCCAGTTCGGCACAGCAAGTCTCCCCACCAAACTCTGTTTCTGTAACTGAGGGGGGGGGGGGGGACCAGAACCTCCCTGGCTGTAGGATGAGAGCCTAATAAATGTGTGACTGTGTTCCTGTAGGAAGCACTTTTGCTGTGCACAGTGCTTTGACATCTCTGCAGAAACACTGGGCTCCTTAGAGTGCCGTTGTTCCTGCCTTGTAGGAATGGGGAAACCCAAGATGATGCTGGCATTGTTCCCCTCCTCTGGGCTTGTCTGGTTCACTTCTTAAGCCTTCCAGGGTGGCAGGCAGCCCTGCCATCATGTGGCTGTGAGTCCCAGAGGCCTGCCTTTAGAACCATCTGGAATTCTGTGCATGGCCTCCACTTGGGGTGCTGGAGGGAGGAAATCAAAGGAGGTTCCCTGCCTCCTGTGGTAGAGGTCATCTGGTAAAGGGTTTTTAATAATAATAATAATAATAATAATAATAATAATAATAATAATAATAATAATAATAATACAGTTTATTTATAGACCACTTTTCCAAAATAGATCAAAGCGGTGTACAACAGAAGAAAACAAATCAATTCAAAATAAAACATAACATATTACAATCATAATCAAATGATAAAACTACTAAAATTACAATTAAAAACTATTAAAACCATACAACTATTAAATCCCAATACAAACTAGCTGGATAAAACAATGTGCATATCGAGGGAAAACAGGATACTGGGGGAAAGCTGTTGAAAAGAAAAGTCTTGAGTTCTTTTCTAAAAAGGTCTAGGGAGGTGACGGAGCGGAGCTCGTCGGGGAGGGTGTTCCAATCTGCGGGGCTGAGATGGCGAATGCCCTTGTGAGGTCGATGTATATCCCGTCTTTGAGACCCTCAACAAATGCTTCCCGACCGACCGACAGTGCGGGGGCGGATTGTAGGGAGAGGGCGGTCCCTCCAAGTACCCTGGGCCCAAGCCATTTAGGGCTTTATAGGTAATAACCACACCTTGTATGGTGCTCGGAAGCGAATGGGCAGCCAGTGCAGATCTTGCAGAATAGTTGTTATAGGGGTTAGCCTGGAACATCCAGTGACCAGCCTTGCGGCAATTTTCGTACTAATTGAAGCTCCAGGTTTGACAAAGGTTCTCATGTAAGAGCATTACGAAATCCAATCGAGAGGTTACCAGAGCATGTACACAACGTTTCAAGGTCCCTCTGGCCTAGGTAGGGTGCAGCTGGGTATCAGCCGAAGCTGATAACAGGCGCTTCTGACCGTCGCATCCACCGGAGAATTCAGGTGGAGCGACGAGTCCAAAAGCACTCCCCGACTGCGAACTGGAATCCTTCAGGGGGAGCGTGACCCCATTCAGGACAGGTGGACAAATTTCCTTTTCCCGGGCCAGGAGAACCTATCACAAGTATTTCTCTGGATTCAGACGGAGTCTGTTTTCCCTCATCCAGCCCATTACCGACCCAAGCAGGCATTTAGAGGAGAGACCATCCCAGTCATTCATACAGTCGGAGACACAGAGAAGCAATATTTGGGTGTTCATCAGTGTACTGAAACACCGCGCGCCCCGTGTCTCCCGGATATCTCTCCCAGCGGTTTCATGAAATGTTAATAGCACAGGGGACAGAAAGCTCCTTGAGGGACACCAGATGAGTGCCCCTCTTATCGGAGCAAGAGTCCCCCAGCTGCACCATCTGAATCTACCCGAGAGTAAGAACGGAACCACTGGAACGCAGTGCCCCAGACCTAACTCCCAGCGCTCCAGAAGGATACCATGGCGAGGTATCGAAAGCCGCTGAGATGTCCAAAAGCACTAACAGGACCCGCTTCCCCTGTCCATGCCCAGACGGAGATCATCGACTAAGGCACCATGGCAGTCTCAACTCAAACCCGCCCAGAAGCCGGCTTGAAATGGTTCTAGAAACTGTTTCATCCACGATCCTTGAAGCTGGAAAGCAACTGCTCTCTCGATCACCTCCCCAAAAAACAGCAGCGAAACTGGCCGATAATTATTCCGAATAGGGGGTCTAGGGAGGGTTTTTATAGCAGCGGTTTTACTATGCAGATTTTAGGCTAGAGGGAAACGCCCTTCCCCAAAAATGAATTAATTATACGCGTAACATCAAGTTACCGCCATCACACCCCTGAGCCGCCAGCCATGAGGGGCAGGGATCGAGGGAGCATGTTGTGTCTTCCTAACACTTCGAAGAATCTTGTCCACTTCCTCGGTATCACAGACTCAAAATGACCAGTTTAATGGAGTCCACGGACGCACTGGAACCTCCCTTCTAGGTTTGACAAAATACTGGCGGCGAGATCAGCCCTAGCCAAGAGATTTATCTGCGAAGAAGTTTTAAACTCGTCACAGCAGGCTTTCGATGGTTCCAAATAGGGGTTCGAGGAGGGAGGCAGCTGGGTAAGCCCCTCACTACCCTGAAAGCTTTTGCCGGACGCGACTCCGCGGGAGCGAAATGTGCAGCATAAAACGAATGTTTTGCCGCACTTATTGCCACTTCCATAGGCTTCAAAAGGACTCTAGGAGTCCGTGTCGGCTAATCTGGTGTCTTCGCCAGTGCGCCTAGTCGTTGCACAGCCCCCTTCCTTTCCCTGAGGCCTTCAGTATACCAGGGTTGTTTTTTGGAAGCAGGCCGGAAAGACGCTTGGGAGCGATGCGGTGTATAGCCCTGAGAGATCTTTATCCCAGTGTTAGGGCCTCAACAGAATCGCCGTCAGTTCAACCATAAACCCTCTAGGGCTTCTTGGAACCTTTTGGGTTCCATCAGCCTTGAGGGTGGACCATCCTAATAGGTCCGCCGCCCCTGGGAGGATTGGGGTGGATGCCTTGAATCTAGCCCAACCAGGAAATGGTCCGTCATGATAGGCAGAGAAATTAGTTACCATCTGCCCACGGAGTCTCCATGTCTTTACGGGGAGAAAGTGGGGATAGAAATCAATTGAATGATTGAGGCAAGGGCTGGCATCTTTCCTTCATGTAACCCCCCATATGGAAGCATACACAGACAGGCAAGGGACAAGGGAGTGTGTCTGGCCTCAGAGTGTGGGAATAGAAATGGTGAGTTAGGGAGGGCAAGGCTTGGCTGCCCTCCAGGAGAGATGTTTGGGGTGGTGGACAGCCCTGGATGCGCAGGGAGGAACATGCCTGAGGGTAAGGAATACAGTGGGGAACAGTATCCATGCTGCTCTCTTGCACTCCTGTCCCCAGAGATGGGTACCCTTTGGTGGGGCTTGTTTGGCACACAGCAGGCAGCAAGGCTATTGGTCCATTGAGCATTCTACGGCCTGCTCTGTGTCATTGACTCACTCCTGCTCACACCCACGTACCTGGTCCCATGCAGCCATGTCATGTTAGGCCAGAAGAAGCAGTGAAGGAGCCCGACCTCTAGGGCAAGGCAGCAGGCAATTTCTCTCGCTCATCCCCCGATGCTGTCTTCCTGAAGCCTGCCCCCCCCCGAGCATGAGGAGGAGCAGCACGCGGCCTGGTCCAGGGTAAGCTGGCTGGGAAGGGGACAGGTTTGGGTCTGGGACCCGTGTGAGCCAGATGTATACAGCCCATCTCTCTAAGGGTCCTAAGGGAGAGGTCTTACCTCCCCCCCCCACCCCCACCCCACCCTTTTTTTGCAGGAGGAATATTCTGTTTTCAGCTGCATTTAAATGCTGACTGGGAAGAGGCAGATGGAGGCTTCCTATAAATGGCATTCTGCAGGGCGCTTTGCTTCTTCCTGGGCTTAGGATGGCACTGTGACACAATCTCTTGGTGGTCTTTCCACAGAAAGCCCCAAACCACAGTCCTGATTAGGACTACACCAGTATATACAGCCCCGATCACACTTGTGGGTTAGTTGCAGGCCAAATCCGGTATGACAGTTACTGTTCTCCCACTTGAATGGTCATTGTTATGCACATCAAGTTGTTTTGATCCCATGATGAGAGAATTTCAAGTATGTCCTCTGCTTTGCCCTTCTCAGTCTGCAAAAAGGGCCGCCAGGAGGGCTTCATTAATAAAAAATAAATAAAATATTATTTAGAGCCCGCCTTCCTCAGATCAAGGCGGATTACAGAAAATGCATTACAAGATAAAAACAACAACAATATAGATAAAATAGCAATCATCAAATACATCAGTGCAAACCACAATATAACAATATCCAGCTAGCTTAGAATGTACAACGTAACAGTGAGGGGGAGAGGGGAGGCTAACAAGGGATGGAATTTCCACTTCTAATGGGATCCTCCTGTTTTCTACTGCCCTTACTCTGAATATTTACTGTTCTTTTCAATGAGTGATGTTGTCTCTTATGGCCAAGCACAACAGCCTCGGTTATTCATCTTGGTCTCTGAGGAATATTTCAGGCTTTAAACACTATGAGGAAACTGTTTTCCCCCATCTGCCATTGATCAAAGATGGCCTTATTGGTAGAAGGGGAAATTGGGCAGAACTGACATGGTTGTGGTGGGCAACAAAGTATGTGTGCTGAATTTCAAACACATAGCCAGTGTAGTCTGTACAATTAGTATGGAAAAAGATTTTCTAGCATATATGAAACTAACTGAAAGGAAGAAGCTGACAGCATGAACTTTCATAGACTTGGCCTACTTCCAGATGCTTTGGTGGAATGGCTATCCACTCACCAATTCATTGAGGAAGTAGGCCTCAAGTCTATGAAAGCTCATGCTACCAACCCTTTCTTTCCGTTAGTTTTCAAAATGGCTACAACCTGAGCCACCACATCTCAGGTTGCACACATGAGCAGGCTCCAGATGGGAGGAGAGCCAACCCAGAGGACAGAATGCAGGATCCCCCATCCGGTCATTTTCCCAACCTCTGCCCCACAATGTACACCCCATGCTGGGGCAGAGCTCAGGTAGGCCTGGGCTTCCTTGGTGGCATCTGGGGTCAGAGGGTGGGGAGGAGGTAAAGATCAATATTGAGCCGTCCTACTCTGCAGCTATCCATTTCAGCTCAATCTTCCTTCCACTTCATGCCACAGGCCATGGCAGCCCCAGCGTGGACTCTTCATCCTCCGTTGTGACCGTTCCCAAGCCCTCTACGCCATCGTCGATCTCCTTTTTCATGCGCCAGTCCAGCTCAGCACCGAGACACCAGCCCCGCACGCCTCGTTCTCCAGGGACACCCACAGGCAGCCCTGCCCACCGTCCTGGCCGCTGGGAGGAGTGGGTGAGCTGGAAGGGAACTACTTGGATACCTACGAGATGCTCGGATGAATGTGGACCGCTGTGTCTGCCTGCCGCATGCTGGTCAGCCCCTATGATGTGGAGGAGCCCAGCGCCAACACATGGCCCCAGGTGCTGGGACCCTCCTGCCCCCCCACAGTGACTGCTTCAGCTACACCTCCTTCCACCGGCGGGCATTCCTGGCCCCATGCCTGCCCCCCCCGGACTAAAAAAACGGGGCCTGACAGAGGAAGTGGCTGGCGCAGAAAAGGCTCCATCTGGCACAGGGCCAGGCACACAACCCTTGTCCCAGGCCCCCAGGAGGCAAGCAACCACTCAATGGAGCCCACATGGACACAGGTGTCAAGAAAGTAGTCGTTGGGTGCGCACAAGGGGGTGTGGTGCAAACGGTGCAGCCTCCTCAACCACCAGGGGCTCTGCGCCACTGCTTGCCATCTCCTGCTCTGGGCCAGGGCCTGCGCCACCATCACCCTGTTCAGACTCACTTCTGGACGAGCTGCCTCCCAGGCACCACTGGTGGAAAATGTTCTGCCCAACAGTGGAGAAGTTCACAGCAGAGCTGAGCCGGATCGAGGAGAAATGAGAATGGGGGCCGGAGAGGGAGGAGAAGATGCCCTGCTGCTCACCCAGAGAGCCCCTCCAAGCCAGACCCCCTCCTCATGAGGAGGAGGAGGCTACCGCAGCTTTCCTCCACTTGGACAGAGGGGCAGCCCCGGCCACTGACCCCCTGGCCCGCTCATCAGCAGCCCCCCGCGACTCCTGGGAAACGTGAGCCAGCCCTTCACAGTGAGCCTTTCTCATTCCCAGGTTGGGTCATGGTGGTCCTGGCTCCTCTGAGTCACAGACCCTCATTCACTGGTGCCAGTCACCTGCCTCCATGCCTGCTGGGCACCTCTGGCCTTTCCGTGGCTTCTCGGTCAGCCTGTGGGTCTGGCTCACCCCTTATCAACTGGGGGGGAAGTAAACCAGTATTGCAGATATCTCTTGTATTTACTTTCGAGCACTTGCCCTGCATGCTATCTTTATACACCCTTCTTGCTGCCCTAGCCATAGGAATGAGAAATGGGGGTAGTTACAATAGCAAAATTTCTATCCACTATGATGTACTAAGACGTTTACAAAGCATAATCTGATGGGCCCCACAAGATGGGTATTCATTTTGTGACTACGGAAGGATGCCAGGCTGAGTCAACCTTGACCCCTGACTGGTATTGAACTCACAACCTTCTGGTTTGAGGTGAGTGGCTGCAGTACAGACATTTATCCACTGCACCCCCAGGGCTTTTGTACTAGTTAGTCCTAATATGTGGTGGCATCACTTGGGAGGGGCTGTACCTAGCCTTCAGGGTTCTAGACCAGGGGCTTTGTGACTGCCGTGCCCCTGTTGGCAGTCTTGGGGGGGGGCGTTAGAGGCCTGGTGCCCTATCATGACCACTCTTCCTCTGTTCTCCTCACTTGCTGGCTGCAGGGCCTTTTGTGGCTGTCCTCTTGGCCACTAGAGAATTGCTGCAGACTCACTCTACGTCAATTCCTGCTGACGGGCTCATCTCCCAGCTGGCTGCTACCCCAACCTCTTCTGCGGTCCTCCTGCTCATACACAGGTCTTCCAGCCCAGCGTCAAGTCCTATCCAGGTATCAGGGGAAGGCAAACGTGGAGGGGGGGTCCACCAGATAGCCTTGACCTGCCCCTCGCCCAGGCACCTTTGACCATGCATGACTTCCTCCTTTTCCTCCCCACCTCACAGTCTTGCTCAGTGAAGAACAGATTGAGAGTTTTGCTGCCAGCCAGAGGACTTTCCTACCCTCCTCTTCAAGCCAAGAGTATCTGATTGCCGTGGCAGCTGGACTGGTCGGACACCCAGAATGCCGTCCCCTCTGGCGCGGTCAGAACCCTTGTAAGGAAGCCCTTATTGGGCATCAGATGAAGGTTGTGCTCTGAGCTCCTAATTTTGGAGGGAGAGTGGCCCAAAAGTTTTGTGTGGTTTTGACGGAGCTTGCTGGAACTCGTAGGACTGTGTTGGCCCCTGGTCGTGTGCCAGAGGGGCAACAGCAGGGGGTGAGCCAGGAGGATGAGCCCCCACTGGCCAGGACAGGGGTTCACCAGTAGGAAAGCTGTGCTCCAGTCTCACGGAAAGAGGACTGGCCAGGGGCCTTACCAGACTGGTACTTCTGGGAGTGTTCATGAGCATGGTGTCCTTGGAAGAATCGGGAGTTGGTCATTTTGAGGTCCATCCAGTCAACCGCTTTCTGCCATAAGAAGTGGGCTTCCAGTCTCCTTGGAGATCTGTAGAAAGTGGCTGTATGACTGGAGTCACATGCCTGAGGGAGAGGGCAAGATGCCCATGCCATCGAGGACAGCCTTTGGACTCTTGACCACTGTTGTCTGACAGTGTGTCTTTCAAGGTGGCTGGGATGAGGCTGGCGGGGTGGGAAACCATTGATTGGAGGAAGGCCAGTGGAGGGGTTGTGTGTGTGTGTGTGTTTGTTTCGCTTCCTCCCATCCTACTGCCTTCCTGATGCATGCCCTCTTCTTTCTGTCTCTCCCATGCAAGCATGAAGAGCCGGAAGCCCCCCTGGGGGAGTTATCATGCGCCATACAACAGCCTACCGTGCACGCCAGGCACCCAATTGGCCCTGCAGCACATGCGTGAGGTCGGTCATGCACCCTTGTCGGGGCCTCCCTTTTCCGCAGCCAGCTGAGAAGCAGAGCGAGGCCCGAGGGTCAAGAAGCCGTCTACTGGCCGTCATCTTCAGCGGTTCCTCAAAGAGCTGGCGGCCATCGCCCAGCCCATGCCGTCACCTCCCCTTCCTTCTGGAGCCCCCCGAAGAGTGACCGGGAGTCATTCCCCATTCCTCCCTCAGCTTGAGCAGTGCTGGGCCTCAACTGGAACTCTTCCCTCCGTCCCCATCTCCCTCCTCCTTCGGCTTGGCGCTGCCAGGCCTGCCTATGAGGGAGGATGGGAGCGCCCTGCTAGCCGCGGCGACTTTTTAAAACTCCACGACACGGACCTTTTAATTTATTGAATAATGTTTTTCTGGAGAATTCGTTCATATGTATAAGGAAGCTCTCTCTCTCTCTCGTCTTCATGTAGGTCTGGTACCTTTAGTGGGGAGGATGGTGCCTTCCCCCACCCCCCCCCCCCAACCACACACACAGGGCAAACTGGCTCTTGCCGTCCATCCCTTATTGGTCATTCTGACATGGAATTTGTAAACTGTTGGTTCCACAGGCCTTGAGTGCAGGTCACTGATTGCCCCCCCCAAAGTTGGAGAAAGACAACAAGCCCCCCCCCAATTTGCCCACCCAGTTCCGAGGCTGAGGGTCTCAAATGGGGTAAACAGCAATAAGAGCCCTATGCACACCCCCCCCACACACACACACACAGAGACTTGTAGACCAGTTGTTTCTGTAGTGGAGGAAATCCTGTGATGGATTGTTCCAGTTGCTTGATAGCAGCAAAGGAACAAAATCTTCATCTTATTGCTTTTTTCTATCATGGCATTCCCCAGTGTCAATTTAGCAAAACAGTGGGAGGAAGCAATGCATGCCAGGCCTCGTTGCAGGGACAATGGGCAATAAACAACGCATCGAAGGCAGCATTGACCCGTTGGAAGATCGAAAATATCCAGTTGTGCCCCCCAAGGAAAAGACGCCTTCAGGCCAGGGAAGCCATCTGGGTGCCTCCCTTTCTCATTCTCCCCACATTCTCAGAAGAAGAGGGGGAGGAGACTTCCAAACATAGGCCGCCAGTTCAGGCTCCTCTTTTTTCCAGAGTTGGTAAGATCGCTAAAGGCCAGGAGATAAATGGAAGAGCATGCCTTTTAAAAGCAGCCGCCCTATTTTCCATCTATTCATCCTGGCTGCTTCCATCATGGACAGGGCTTCTATTTTTTTGGTGGAGGAATTTCGTCTGCGGTCCAAGAGAAACTTTAGAACTCAAACATGGCATTAATAAGCTGTGAAAGATCTCAGCCTTTGATCTGATCATGCTAGACTATCTGGTTAGCACCGGGGCATAGCTGGCTGACGTTCCAGTTTGTAGACAGCTTTGACAAGCCAGTCTAGGGCTTCAGCTTCGCCTGCTTCAGAGCAAAAAGCTTTTTGGAGACTCTGAGGAGTCGGTCCTGATGGAAAATCTGGCCTAACATTCCAAAGAAACAAGCCTTTGCTATTCCCTCTGCCTCCAAGGCACCTGGGAATCTCTAGCTGTCACCTAAAACCATGCCACCATGGTTTTCTTACCTGGGACTTAATGTTAAATAACCAAGAATCATAGAGTTGGAAGAGACCCCAAGATGCCATCCAGTCCCAACCCCCTTCTTCTGCATGCAGGAACTCTCAAATCAAGCATCCCCATGGAGATGGCCACCACCTGTTTAAAGATCTCTAAGGAAGAGACTCCACTACAAGGGAGGGTGTTCCCTGTCAACAGCTCTTACTGTCAGGAGTTCTTCTAATGTTGAGTGGAATCTCTTTTCTGGAGCCGGCACCACTGCCCGTGCCTTTACTCTCTGGAGCAGCAGAAAACACTTGCTCCCTCAATATGACATCCCTTCAAGTATTTAACAGGGCTATCATATATCCTCTTAACCTTCTCTTTTTCAGGCTAAACTCCCAGCTCCCTAAGTCGTTCCTCATAGGGCTCAGTTTTCCCCTTCACCATTTAGTGTCCTCTTTTGACATGCTCCACTTTCCATCCTTTTGAATTGTGTTGCCCAGAACTGGGAAATTATTATCCAGGGAGCCTGACCAGAGCAGAATAAGTGGACTATTACTTTCCCTTGATCTAAACAACATACTTCTATTGATGCAGCCTAAGATCAACATTGGCCTTGTTAGCTGCTACAATCGCACTTTTGACTCATGTTCAACTTTGTCTACTTGGACCCTCATGAACCACAGCCCAGGAGCCAAGATCCAAAACCGGAGTGGGGTGGTGGGGAACCAGCGAGAACCGGGCTGGGTGGGCATGGGGACCACCCTGGGGGTAAAGTCATAGTTCCTAAGAGTTTCACTCAAGTGCTTTCAAAGCTCTGAAGAGAACCTCACTAAGGCACTCACATGGAAAGTTTTCTGCCATGTGAGTGTCAGAGCTGGGGCCACCCTATCAAACTGAATGGTGGTGTATTTAGTAAGGATTATCACGTTCCTCTCTATTCCAAATGTTGAATTCCACCTTCCATGGATCGCACATCTCCAAATGCATCCTCTTCTGCTCCTGGCCATAGCAGAGATGTGACATCCTGGAACACTCTCAAGTGTGTGCTGCTGAGCTATTGAGATTATGCGTGCGGTCCTCTTCCAACTTATGATTCTATGATCTTAATCACTTGAGTCCTTCCAGGTTTCGGATGTCCTTTGTCTCCTTCCAGTCAAGAACAATGGGACAAATGTATTCCCAAGGACACCTGGCCAGGTGGATAGACCTGTATTTCCTTTTTGCTACAGGTCTGTTGGGTGCTCTGCCTCCGGCTGCCTCAACACACAGTGCCTCCACATCAACAGACCTTTTCCACCAGGTTTCCCTTTCTGAATCTGTGGATAGCCACAAGGAGATCATTCTACCTTTGTCAGACACTGCCATCAAGAAACCGATGGCTGATGCTTCTCTAGTAGGTAAGTTCTCTGGCAGGTGGCCAGTTCAGCTGAGAACAGACTCTTTCTTAAGGGAGCTCCAATTGGCAACAGTCCCTTCCTATGCTACACGGCCTGCTGTGTCCCCCATAGAGATGTCTTCCTCCACTGCAGGGGACATCCTTACCATGGAGGAACACAGTGAAATATGGTTGTTTCCTGTAGTGATAGGGACACATTCCTACCCACCCGGGTGTTGTGTTAAACATTGTTGGGGAAGAATGCATGCTTCCTTCTCTCTCCCCTCCCTCTTCATTCCTGACCTCTTATGCGCACTCTTTTAGTTTCTACAAATTTTACATGCCTTTGTCTTCTAATTTTTCCTTTCCTCGTCATCCTCCAGCCAGAATCATAGATCCTAGAGTTGGAAGAGACCACAAGGCCCTACCCAGTCCAATCCCTTCTGCCCGCAGGAGTTCCAATCAAATCCCTTGTCACAGATGGCCACCACCCTCTGCTTAAAGGCCTCCAAAGGAGAAGGCTCATCCTCTCGAGGGAGTGTCTTTCCACTCTCAAACAGCTCTATGTCAGAAAGTTTCCAATGTTAGTGGAATCTTTTTCCTTCCTTATTGCTCCTTGTCTTCTTCTCTACAGCAAAAACAGCTTGCCTCCTCTTTGACCTTCAATATTAACAGGGCTATCATTCACCAAACTTCTCCTCCAGGCTAAGCATCCCCCAGCTCCCGAGGTCTTTCCTCTTAGGGCTTTATGGTTTCCAGATGCTTCAAAATTTGGGGTCACCCTCCTTTGACAATCTCCACTTTCTCAATGTCCTTTTTGAAATTGTGGGGCCCAGAACTGGACACACCGGAAAAGTGAGGCATTCCATTCTTCACAGCCCTTCAGTGGGACTCAGGAGGTTTACCCTTTTACTAGAAAGGGGAAACCTGTACCCCTCGTAGTCATTATTGTTTGTCCTCAGCGCAAGGGGGACGATCCCTTCATGAGGAGGCCTATTTAGCTATTTAGGCATGAGTTCAAGAGGGAGGGCGACTAAAATGGCAAAGGATCGGAACCATGCCTAAGTGAGGAGGACTTTTGGGAGCTGGGTATGTTTAGTCTGGAGAAGAACAGTTAAGAGGTGACATGATGGAGCCCTGTAATGTGAAGCAGTGTCACAGTGAGATGAAGCAATTGTTTTCTGCGCTCAAGACTAGGACCCAGAGCATGGATGGAAGCGACAGGGAAAAAGGATTCATCCACAAAAACATTAGAAGAACTTGATGACAGCAGAGCTGTTCAATAGTGGAAGGCTCTCCCTCGGAGTAATAGTGGAGTTCTCCTTCCTTAGAGGTCCTTTAAAGGCAAGGCTGAGGGCCATCTGTCGGGGATGCTTTGAGTGGAAGTCCTGCTGTCAGAAAGGAGTGGACTGGATGCCCCTTCTTGGGGTCTCGTCGCAACTCGGGATTCGGTGATTCTGCAGTTCATATCACAGTATCCTCACCGGCTTGCCTGGGACAAACTTCGTTTCACGCACACCTCAAACAGTTTGGAATGGAGGCTCTTGCCTTCCTCCTTTCTGTCCATCCCTTAATGTGCAAGGCAGCCCTTGGGAATGGTACCAATGTGAAAATTTCAAGTTCTGCTTAACAAGGAGAGCATCCAAGCCCCCAAGACTCCTTTCTCCACTCGCCCCAACATTACAATGAGCCCTCCACATTTGCGGTTTTTAGGGGAGCAGGATGCCCATAAAAGGTGGAAAAAAACGAAAAACCCCCCCCACATACACACACTTTTTTAAACCTGGCCAGCCGCTGGCCAGACATGGACGGTAGAATTGCACTAGAAGGCCCACAAATGCGTAGAAGAAGTGTCTCTTTAGGAAATTTCTAGTCCTCCAACACAACTACAAGTCAACGTCCGATGGAGGTTGACACAGAGTTGCACTGGAGGACCCAAATATCCTAGGAGAACATGAGGATCAAATCCAACAAAAGTCAAAGATGCAAATGTGAGAGCCGCTCATTGTTCTCAGGCCAGTGTGCGCACTTGAAGCCGACTTCTCTTGTAACACTGAAGGTGACCAGCGCTGGTTCCCAGTGTTCCTCATTCCTCATTGCCTCACCCGGGACTGGGCAGTCCTGGGCATGGCAAACGTCTTCCTTTGGGCACTACTGAGAGGAAGGCTGGCCTTTTCCCCATGCTATTTGTGAGCCCCCACCATTGCTACCACCCTGCAGCCTGACCTCCATTTCTGCCCTTACCGACCCCAGCCTTGGCATCGCATGCGACAGCTTAAATTGGCTGCAATGAGAGAGATTCTGCTTTGCCCGCCCTCCCCAGATCAACTCTTTCTGTGTCGCTCTCCGCCGTCATGCTCTGCAAGAGGGCAGCGACATGGAGTGTTTCCTCGGGTCAGTCAGGCTGCCGGTCGAGGTGCCCAGCGTGGGTCGGGGCTGCGGGAAAGAGCCATTTTCCCCCTGGAATAGATATGAGGACAAGTACAAACTGACTGGCCTTCTCTATTTTCTCCATATGTTGGTGGCTGGGAGACATTCATGTCATTCTCCATCCCTTCCATCCAAGCCCATCCAGCCATCCCTCATACAGCCTTCAATCCATCTTTCCCCTCCAGCCATATCAGCCTTCCATTCCATCCCTCCATCCACCCATGCTCTCCGCCCTGCAGCCTTCCATCTATCCATCCATCCATCCCTCGCATCCATCCCTCCAGCCTGGGAGATTTGTCCCTGCTCCACAGCATTCCCACACAGCCCCATTTCTGGATTGACATTCAGGGCGGGTGTGGTGTATCAAAGGCCCTTTCCAGCAGAGGATGGGAAGTGGGTTCAGTGTCTTGGAGGGTTGTGTCAGTCTTCAGCAGAGAAGAGACAGACCATGGTGGGGAAAAGGAGTCATAGGGGCAGCAACCCACCCCCAACACCAGCTTTCTCCCCACCCATAAGGCAGATTTTGTGAGAAGGAGGCACTCCTAATAGCTTGAGAACCGGCAGGCAGAGGCACCTCTGGGAGTGGGGAGTCAGGGAGTGGCCAAGCTGACTCCAAATTCTGATCTTTAAATAAGGCATATTGGTTTTAGCTCTTTTCAGTTTGACAAACCCCCAAAGTGGATCATCCCCACCCCTCACTGACTCTGTACCCCCTTTGTGCCTCCCCCCCGCTCTTGAGGGTAGCAGGTAGCCCCTCCCAGTTTTGGCGACATCCGTAATGGGTCCTGTTTGCTGGGCAAGAGGGAATAGGAGTGGCCTCTAAGGATGGAGCACATGGGCAAGAAACATGGCAGGTGGTGGGCATGTGAGGCCTATAAGGAAGAGTGCGAGGATTGGCTGGGCCTGAGGAGTCAGGGCGTAGCTTCTTGGCCCAACAGAAGGGCATGTATGGGGGGTTGAAGGCCCAACCTGGTGTGATGCCTAGGAGGAAGCCCCAGCAAGCTAATGAGACTGAACCGGACCCTAACATGTCAAAGCTTCCAGGATCAGAGCTGGGTGCAATTTCCCAACGCTCCAGCAATGAACCCAGGTGCCCATCAGAATGGAAGGAAAGGATCCTACGTGGAATCATTTGGGGGCTGAGAGGGGGGTCTTTGTGCTTCGCTTCTTGCGGCAGTGGAGTGAGGGGGAACCATCTGAAGACCTGGCTGGGTGGGCATGGGGGGACCCACCCTGGTGGTAATCCCTCCATGGTCCTCCGTTAGCCTCCATTGCATAGAGCTTACCCTGGGCATTCTTGTAAGGCTCCCTCTTCCATCCAGGCCTTCCAGAGCCCAAGTGGCCTTTCTCCCCCAACTTCCAGCCGTGGCCCGGTGGGCTCTCATTCTCACCTTCCAGAGTCCGTGGGGGGGCCTGCCCAGGGGTTCTCCATCGCTTGCGTCCTGCCACGGTCCCCCCTTCTCCCTGTCCAGGAGCGGATCCTTCGTGGGCATGTTGCGGGCATTATGGGGTGTGCAGTGGGGGGACTATAAGACATAGCAACCTCCACCTCAACCAGGCGGCTTTGGCAGGAAGGCTGTGGCCCATGGGCTTCTGGAGCCCAGCACGCCCTTTCCCACTGAGGGCAACTGAGGCAGGAGTGCCACCGGGAGAAGGATGCGCGTCGGGTGAAGAATTCGGTGGGTCTCCCCTTGGGTAATGGCCAGCTGAGGCTGCTGCCAGTAGAGACCGCGGTGACCACAAGATGCGGCTCTGCCGAGCGCAGCCCACGCAGGTCTGGCCGCAGGGCCACCAGCCCTGGACGCAGCACCAGGAGGCCACCTTCCTTTGTGGACACCACCATGGGCAGACGGATGTGCCGCAGGGCTCCTGCCACCACCGTGTTCCCCTCCGTATCGGGACTCACCCCGCACCCGGGCATTATACTCACGAGTGCAGTGTCAGCTCCGGGGGCCTGTGCCCGCCTGCACAGGTCGCCAGGGGCCCGACGGCAACCAGGCAACCGCTGGCGACGCAGGAGGTCCTGGCCCCAGCTGGGCTTCTTGATCAGCACAGTCAGCAGGTCATAGGAAGCGGCATCTTCCAGGAAGGGTACGGGAACCACTGAAGGCCGCAAAGCCTCCGCAATGAACCTACCCAGACAGAAGAAGACAGACTCCATTCCGGTGCATTGACACACTCAAGACCTGTCCTCGCCCACACTATCATCAGTACGCCCACTGCCAGAGGGAGCTGGGGATGTCTATCTGGGAGAATAAAATAGTGAAAGCAAAGGCTTTCATGGCTGGCATCCATATTGTTTGTGGGTTTTTGGGCTATGTGGCCCATGGTCAACAAGGGTTTATTCCCTGACATATTGCCTGCACTGTTGGCTGGCATCTCAGAATGCATCAACAGAGTGCAGGCGAAACCTCAGAAGAAACCCTTCTAGAACATGGCATATAGCCCGAAAAAAACCAAAAAACGATAGAATGAATAGTGCTTTGTGAAATCTCAAAAGGGATGTCATGTCAGAGAGGGAGCCAGGTTGTTTGCTGCTGCTCCAGGGAGTAGGACCGGAATCGATGGATTCAACAACAAGAAGAGAAAGTCCACCTAAACAGTGGAAGAACCTTCTGATGGTAAGAGCTATTTGAGATGGAAGACACTGCCTCAGAGAAATGTGGATCTGCTTCTTTGGAGGAGGTTTTGAAACAGAGGCGGCGATCTAATTCCAGGGAAGGATTTTGATGGTGTCCTTTCCTGCATGGCAGAATTGGGTTGGATTGGATGACCCTTAGGCCGGGGCATCTTCGCAACGCTTTGATTCTACAAATCTCCCCTGGAGCAGAAACAGCAAAATAAGTGCCATGGAGGATGTGTAATCACTATCCTCAGAGGGTTTTTTTAATTGTAAACAGAGGCTGAAGGCCATCTGCAGAAGTAGTGCTTTGATAGTGTCTTCTCTGCATGGAAAATGGGGTTGAACTGGATGGTCTCTTGGGTTCTCTTCCACTGTAGAATTCTATGACTTCTATGAGTTGCATGCAGGGGGGTTTGCCTCTGTTTGACCCTTCCTGCCCTCCATATTGAGAAAGAGGAATGCTTCCAAGGGTGGCCGCAGATCCTGCACCTCCTTTCAAGGGTGCCCCTTGGCCCCACTACTCGGGGATTCCCCCGTCCCGAGCCCTTTTGGGGGACTCAGCCTCGCACCTGGTCTCGAATCATTCCCAGTTTGGCATCGGGCCTAGCCAATCTCCAGGCTCTGAGGGCGCTACCAACAGTCCTCTGCGCACACTGGACGAGCCGCTGGGGGTCCAGGGGGGTGGCTGCAAAAGGATGGGCAGGTGTCCTGGCAGGGGGGCGGGAGGAAGGCTGGGTACCCAGTCAGTCACCAGGTGGTCAGTCAGGGGATGATGGAGGATGTGTTCGCCTTCCCCGCCCAGCCTGGCCAAGTAGCAGCAGAAGCCTGGGGGTGGTGTATCTGTATGTGTAGTGTGCCGTTGAGGTCACAAAGAGTAGCCGGCCTGAACACCCTTCCCCCCCGCCCCGTGCATAGGGCTTTTAATGGTTTCCAGACCCTTCACCATTTTAGTTGCCCGCCTTTGGGCATGCTCTCCAGATTCTCAACATCCCTTTTGAACTGTAAGCCCAGAACTGAACACAGTATTCATGGGGCCTGAACCAAGCAGAATGAGTGGCCTATTACCTCCCCATGAGCCAGAGACGAGAACTTCTATTATGCAGCCTGGAATGGCATACCACAATGTTGTGAGTAATCTCAGGGCTCCAGGGGTGACTCAGCCTTCCATATTTTTGTAGATTGATAAAATGAATCCCCAGCTTTCTGGAGCAAATTGACTTACAGATTGCAAAACTGCTTAAGAGTGCTGAGTTTCGACTATGAAGCATAAGAGAAATGTAAATGCTAGGCTACTTTATTTGGTAACATTCTCATTTTCCAGAATCCTACATTTTCCGGTGCCTTGTCCTTCTTGCGTGATGACGCCTGGTCACCCAGAAGCTATTGTGCCCCCAGCCCTGTTGTCGCCCAGGGGAACAGACTTTGTTTCTGCATTGCCACGAACAGCAACCGTGAACAGGAACCAACGCATTGCAAATATTTGGCTGTAAGCAGCAGCTGTGGCCAGCCCAGCCTCCGGCACCCAGGGTCCCAGCGCTGCCATCTGATCTGGCAACATGATGCCTCTCAGCTTCATTGCTCTCCTACACACCACATTCATGGCCTCCAATTCCTCCATTGTGTCGGTCTGGGGCCCACCAAGCACTTTTCTAAGGGTCTAACAGTCTCCTGGGGGCCACAGGGGACCAGGTGAGTGGCTGTGGGGCCCTGGGGCCCTATTGCCTGCTTTTTACTCCCCCCACAGAGCCCCACAGGGAGGGCGCCAGAGGGCAGATCCTCATGGGATGTATCCATCCTCTTGGTGTCATCTAAGGTGGCTGCAGCTGCTGCTTTCTCCAAAACATGGGACCCTTGGGGCGGGCAATCAAGGGAGGTGTTGTTTATGGAAGGAGAAAGACTAGTAAGGGAGGGGGAAACCCAAATGTGTGTGGCAGTTTCCAATCGCCAGGTGAGACGGTGCACCTGCTTCACACTGTGGAAGGTGCCCCTTTTCCCTCGCGTTTCAACATGGCATCTCATCTGCTTAAAAGGGTGTCTCCAGCTGCATCTCTGCCTGAGGCTCTGGTCAGAGAGGGAGGACTGACAGTTCAGGGACAGGGTTTTGTCTGTTTGTTTTCTTCGTGTTATTAAAGTATTTGTCTCCCTCCCTCTTCTCCTGGCAGATAAAACAATATAAACCATTTAAAACAGTTTCGAATTAGAATAGTTAAACAAGTGAGGGGGCTATTAAGTGGTGAATGAAATTGAGTAAATTGAATCTGAATGACTTGATTAAAGTAAACTAACTAAAAGGAAATTGAAAAGCAGAATGGGAAAAAGAATGGAATAATTGTAAAGGAGAAAAGCTTTTAGGTACAAGACTTACAAGCACATCAAGACGAGAACCTTATCCGGCACTCACTAACAATTTTAAACATTTGTGGGGACAGAAGGAGTACGCGCGCTGTGCGCGCGGCGGTCCTGCAGAAAACTGAGTTTCCCGTACACAAAGACGTCCTCCAAGAGGCCCCGTTCCGTCCCCCAGTGCTCACCCGTTCACCATAGTCCTTGTTTCTGACAGGCGTGAGTTTTGCCTGATGGATTTACCAGCAAAAATGGCACCCGTCAGGACTGGATGCGAACGGGTGCGCGCGGGGTGGAACGGGGCCTCCTTGGAGGACGTCCTTCATGTGGTGGTAAACTCCATTTTCCTGCTGGATGCGCGTGCACACGAGCAATCCTCCTTCAGTCCCCAAAACGTTTAAAATTGTGAGTGCGAGAAGGTCCTAAATGGATAGTAAACGGTTAATATAGAAACAACAAGAACTCATGTCGTGCCCAGTGGCCAAAAAGAAACCAATGTTAGGCTTCCAAGGAGCTGAGAAGACGATTCTGCCATTGTATTGCAACCTTGCGATTGGACCGAGGAGGGTCCCTTTGTTCAGATCTCAGTAGGTCTGTTTAGAGAACACAGCCAAGATACCGCCCAATGGGATGAAGCAGATCGGCAGGGGGACCAGCCTGAAGGCAGACATGAGAGATGAGAGAGTCATGCTTTGCCTGGATCATGACTCCCCGTCAAGGTCCTGCCTGACCAACGAAGGCTAAGTTTCCATATCAAGCTGTGAAGAGACCATCCCAGTGCATCTACCCGTCCCATTCAGAGCTCCTAGAGTGGGAAGGGGCATCCATTCAGTCCAATCAAAGCCAGCCCTGTGACAGATTGGAATCCGCCTCTCTTTGGCATTGGGGGTGCTTGGCTACATCCTAGAACCCTGGAAGTCGTCAGGAGACACCGCAAGGGTGGACCCTGTTGTTTAGTAACACAACCTCAAGTCACCTCATGGCAATCCTGGGGATGAAACATCTCCAAGCCTCCCGGTACTCCACTGCTCTGCGTAAGCCTTGGAGATTCAAGCCTGTGGACTCCCTGATTTGAGTCTAGTCCATCTGGCATAACAGTCACTTCCCTCGTTCTACTTCCTCCACCGTGCCTAGCATATTGTCCTTTCCAATGATCCATGCCTTCTCAGGATGTGCCAATTACGACAGCCTCAGTTTGATCAACTATGGCTTCCCAGGAAGAGCTGGTTGCAAGGACCCATTGTTTATCCTTTTATCCGTCCACGGGATCCGCTGCCTCTTCTCCAGCCACCACATCTCAAATTTGAAGGATTGTCTTCTAAATCTGCTTTCCTCACGGTTCCAGCGTTTCACATCTGTACTATCGTGGTGGAATACCAGGGATGATTACGAACTTGAGTGTCCCATCTATATAATCACTTTAAGAATTGTTTCTAGTTCTTCAACAGCTGGCCCACTCCCTAGTTCTTATCTTCATCTGAGTTTCTTTACTGCAGTCCCTGTTCTGGTTTTATCGCAATGTATGAAATTCTTTTTACTATTTCGATTTCCTCATTGCCTAGGTGAATTTATGCAGTCCGTTGTGGTCATGGTTTTTTGTTTTCCTTATGTTTCAGAGCAAGCCGGCCTTTGCACTTTCTTCCTTGGTAGGAATGAAGTCCTAACCATTAGGCAAAAGCAGAAGGATAGGAAGCAACAGCAAATCCTGGGAGCAGCAGAGCCCAGAGGTGCACGGCAAGGGTCAGATAAAGTATTGCACTCTAATATAATTCTGCCCACACGCAATGGAACAGGGGCAGAAGAAGGAGGTGGAACCCCAGTCCTGTGGGAAAGCCATGACCGGCGTGTCATTAGGGATATGTTCTCCCTCTCTTTTGTCTTTCTTTTCCTAGCTACTGCGACTCGCCTGACCCACCGTACTAAAAGGGAGCTCGTACCTCCAGATCAACAAAGTCCTTGGTGTTGGCACGAAGCTCAGCCGCGACAGCTGAAGGCCCTGAGAAAACAGGTGGTGGCATGGCAGGGTGCTGCCCAGGATCATGGAAGATGCCCTGGCTGCCATCTTGCAGGCAGAAGAGCAGCTATGGGCCATATGCCCGGCCGGACGACGATGGAACGGCTGCAGAGAGAGGCTGGTGGCCATCCAAGAGGCCAATGAGGTGGCAGCACGTGCATGATGGGGCTCGGATCGCATAACCCTGCATAACCCGAGCCTGAGCACCTTTTCATACCGCCTTCTAGCATCACAAGAAGCTGTGCTGGCCGTGGAGATGTGCCAGAGGCGGCAAGACCTCATTGCCTGCTGTGCCCGATCTCACCCTTACCTTGACCTGGTTCCAGTTCAACATCATAGCCCAGTTGGGGGGGGAGACCCTGGCCCTGGGGGACGCCAGAGGAGGATCGAGCCTGATCCTCACCCGAGCAAGAAGGAATGGGCAGGCCAGAGAAGGCAGGAAGACTCCCCAGTGCCCAAGGAGTTTGGCAAAAGGGTCTCATCCCAACCAAATGCACCTGGAGGGCTCCCCAGGGCAATAGAACCCCCTGAGCCCCTGACTGAGGCTGGTTTTGGGGGAGAACAACAAAGCAGAGGGAGCACTGCCAACTACTGAGAAGGCAGAGAAAGGGTGAGATGGTGGAGAAGACCCCAAATGAGCGACTGGCAGGGGCAGTGAATTACACCGACTTCCTCTGGCCACTGAGGAGATGCCAGGGAGATGCCGTTCTGGTGGCTGGAAGTGCTGAGAGGGCAGTAATCACCACCACCTCCACTGAATCTAAGGGGGACACAGAACCCCTGCTTTCCTGCCAGCCAGTGCCCGCATGGCACCGTGCCCCGTGAGCCTGGCAAACCCTCCCTTCCATGCCAACCCCAGTCCTGTCCAAGAAGACAACTCCTGATGCACATGTAGACAGGGGCATCCAGGCTCGCCGGGACTTAGCCGTTCTTGAAGCAGAACCGAGTGCCCTCGGCCAGAGAGCCGGCCTTCCCTCATGGCCTTCGCAGATTGCCTTGTTTGTTTTTGTGGAGAAGCTGGCAGGAGGGGGTAACCAGAAAGTTTGAGGGGTCCCCGCTTGGGGGGCATTGCATTGGAGCTGGGGAGAGGGGGCCTTGGCTGTATCCCTGGGAGAAGACCCGGTCCCAAGTAACTGCTCCTGGCATCGTTTGTCCCTCCCAGCCAGGATAATGAGCAACAGCCGGAGACCCTAGGCCCGACAAATGGGTATGGGTGCCGCCCACCGCAGTGGTCCACAGACCCTGCTCCAGCCCACCTGCCCCAGCCCCACCTGTGACCAACTGGTGGGCCAGTGGGGCCAATGGGGCAAAGCCAGCAGGGGCAACTCAGCCTCCACATGTCCTCTGTGTGGTGCCCCGCCGCTGGCACCCTCTACGTGGGGGACTTTGGAATCGGCGTCTGCAGGAGCTGGGAGGAGGCGCCAGGTGTACCCCTGAGAGGCAAGGCCTACTTCGACGTAGCCCAGGCCTGGAGGGGGTGGCTTGGCCTGACCAATATCACCGTGCTGTGTGGAGGTCTAACAGCCCCCAGGCCATCTCCCTGCAGCCCTGAGCGAGGGTTTTCCCAGAGCCCCCGGGGCAAATCGCTACCAATCCCGCGGGGGGAACTGCTGGTGGCTGACACTCGCTTTTGGGGGTCCTACATGTCCCTGTGGCCTCAGGGAGCCCAGCTGGTCGAGCGTGGCACGTTCCTGGCTTCCACAAGCCGTAACCGGGTGGCCACCAACAGTCAGGGGGAGTGGGCAGTGTCGGAGCGGGGTCTGGACCGGCGGGTGCGGTGGTCAAAAGGTGCTTGGGCCACACCTGGCAGTGCTGGCGGGTCTGGGGTCCGCAGCAGCCCCCCTCTGCTCACCAACCCTGGGGTCCCCTCGACGATTGCAGGGGAGGGGTGCGGGTGGCCGACTGGGGGCGCCACGTACACATCCAGTGCTCTGCTAACGCGCGTCAGGGCGAGGCCTGGAGAGTGGGTGACCAAAGTTTTAAGCATCCTCGGAGATCGCCCGACTTGGGAGCATCACTGGTAGTGGCAGAACAGCATGCAACCACTGCCTGAAGACCTCCAGACCGCTGAGGGGGCCTTGTGGTGGCGCTCCCCCCGAGGGTAAGTGGAACTACCGGCCAGCGCCCTTCCTCTCCAAGCAGCAATAGCAATAGCATTGCCCATTTATATACCCGTATAGTGAACTCAGCACTATCTAGGCAGTTTACAATCTGTAACCAATTGCCCCCAACAAACTGGTTACTCATGTTCAACAGACCAACAAAAAGGAATGGAAGGCTGATCAACTTGGAGCCCGCGGGGATCCAAACTCACAACTTTGTCTGCAGTACGGCAGGCAGAGACTTGTTATTCTACTGGCCTGTTGAGTGTGGCAATACTTGTTCAAATGTTGGGATTTAAACTCTGTGTTGTTTGTGGTTATGTACCTATCCTGCAGAGCACATTGGCTGCCGATTCACGTTCCCACTTTCCGAGCAAATACAAGGTTTTGGTTACATTAAACCCTAAATGGCTTGGGCCCAGGGTACTTTGGAGGACCACCTCTTCCCATATAATCCGCCCCGCACCCTCAGGTTGGTTGGGAGAAGCATTTGGTGAGGTTCGAAGATGAGATATATCGTTCCTCACAAGGGCATTTTCTCTACCTCTACGCCAAAATCTGGAACTCCCTCCGACAAGCTCCGCTCTGCCAACCTCCCTAGATCTTTTAGAAGAAACTTAAGACTTTCTTTCCGACAAGCGTTCCCCCATGTGTCCTAATGTTTATGCCAATGTTTTTAATGCAGCTAGCTTTGTTTTTTGTGTTTTAATTATCGTAAAGTTTTATAGTTGTACTTCTAATGGGATTAGTTACTAATTTTGTTGATAATAACCGTGTTATGTTGGGTTTTTTAGATTGTAAAGCACGTCTTGCTGTACACCGCTGTGATCTAAATTTGAATAGCAGTATTAAAGTAATAATAAGATAATAATAATAATTTTTTTGATTATTATTCAAGTCATTTCCAGTTTTATGGCAACCCTAAGGTTTTCCGAGGCAAGTTTCTTCAAAGGGCGTTTGCTATTGCCAGCCGCTCCGACTGAGAGACTGGGACATGCCCAGGGTCACACCCAGTGGGCTTTTGTGCTGAGCAGGGATTTGAACCGGGTCTCCAGACCTGCCTTGTCCCCTTGGAAAGCAAAAAAGTGCATTCCAATCATAAAGACAGGCTGAGCAAAGCCACAGTGCAGGCGAAATGTCAGGAGTAAATGATCCTAGAACAAGGCCAAAATGTTCCCCCCCCCACAAACGCTTATGAGTAGTTTATGATTGTGTTTTAACTGTGCGTTTAATCGCTTTTAAATGCGGTTTTGTATTTCACACCTGCACCCCACCCAAGCCTTGAAGAGGTGGGAAGAAAGGAAATGTATGTTTGGTTGTGGTTATGATTATTATTTAAGTCAAGGATCGGGAAAATTCTTTCACTGGTTTGAAATGTGCTTGTTTTGATTTTTCAGCGGGTTTGAGATCTTTGGGGCCTAATGAAATGGACTTTCCCCTGCTTTGACTGCCGTTGGATGGAGAGGATGGAGGAAGCATTTTCGTTAATACATGATTAATTTCCAGCAAGAAACAAGAATACCCTCCAGCAACTCTACTCTAAGCGGTGGCCAGCTCTTCTTGGGAAAAAGCCATGGCTGCTGTCTCTGCCGGACATTCCTCTCTGTCCAAAGTGCATTTGGTGTGGCAGTGGGCTTGATTGGGTGCTTGAGGCAGAGACGGAGTCAGGGTAAAGTGCCATCGCACCTGGAGAAAGGAGGGACCTGCAATGACTAGGAAGATTTTTAGGAAGAAGGAAGGTGGCAGGAGAAGAAGGGAGGCAGGAAAAGGGGGGTTCTTTGGGGGCTTATCTCAAGCAGTGGACTCAGTGGGCACAGCATGCACTTGAGTCCCCAAAGGCTCCTGAAGCCAGACCCAAGTGGCACCCGACAAAGGGCAGACGGATGAGGGGATGTGTCCTGCCCTCCAACCCCCCAAAAATCCAGGAACCACCCCTCAGAAGATGATCGAGCGACCAGGTCTTCTAATGGCAAAGGAGGGGCAAGCACCCTAAAATGTAAGAGCAACAAGGAAAATGTTCGGATGTTGCAAATAAAAGCTAAAACACTCATAGAATATAACTGAATGCGTCTTGGGTAAACTGCACTGGAGACATCTTGGAAGTCCTCCTGGACAGATGTTGAATTTAAGCCCTGTCCTGGTCATCCTGAAAGAGACCACGCGGGGCTAGAGCAGGGTGCGAAACCTGGACTACACTTCGCAGCCTCCCCTCTCGACATGGACTTTTCGGGTTAGGGAGGATGGGTGGTTGCGTCGAACTGCATCTGGGCTGGAAGGAGACCAGGTTTGTCCAGGCAGCTTCCCAGCTGGAGAGGGCAGGATGGTGGACGGGGAATAACCCTCTCCTGTCCTCAGAGACACACTAGCCGCTTTATTCCAGCAGGGCCTCTGAGGACAGGCCAGGCCTTGGAGCATCTGTCTTCCATCCACAGCAATTCCCTCCAGGCCAACGCCTTTCTGCCAGAGCGTCCGCCTGCTCCTGGACTCATCCCAAGCAGGCCGGCCACACTGACTCCCTCTGGCTGCTCCTTAGAAGGGGCCCTTGTGCTCATGCTCTGGCCTTTCCTCTGGAAAATGCACAAAAAGGACTCCTGGTGGGAATCTGCAGCAGCTCCAAATCCTTCTGTGGGGAAGAACAAGCCCCTTACTCTCCAGTCGCTTCTCTAATGCAAAGCTGTTCCCTGGAGTCGTAATGGGCTGGATGAGGGAAAAACCGACTCAGTCTGGATTCCAGAGAAAACAGAGGTGCCGTGATAGGCTCCCGCTGGCCCGGATGGCGGTGGTTCCACCGGTTCTTGAACGGGATCACGCTTCCCCGTGAAGGAATCGGTAACGCAGTCCTGGGGGTGCTCCTTGACCTGTTCCTGACTCGTCCGCTCCACCTTACTTGCGCAGGTGGACGCGACGGTCCAGGAGCACCTGCTATCAGCTTCGGCTGATTCGCCACTGCGTCCCTCCTAGGCCAGGGGGAACCGTGAAATGGTAGTACATGCTGATGACCTTGTAACCTCAGACGTCGATTGGATTCCCCTGCAACGCGCTCTACTTGGGCAACACCTTGTACCAAACCTGGAAACTAAACAAACTGGTACAGAATAGGGCAGCCAGACGTGGTTCCTGGCATATCCATGGCAGTCATATAACACCAGTGGCATTAAAGATCGGCACTGGCCTGCCTATTGAAGTTTTCCGCCGCAATCAAGGTGTTGTTTATAAACCGTATAAGCCCTAAATGGCTTGGGCCCAAGGAATAACTAGAGACACGCGTCTCCCCATATAAATCCGCGCCCGCACACCTCAGAACATCTGGGCAGCAGCTATTGAGGGTCCGCAGGGGCAAGATTGACCTCCACATCTAGGAGGAACCTTCAACACCCGGCCCCGACCCTCTGGAATTCGCTGGCCCGGAGAGCTCCCGCTCGGCCACCTCCCTGGCCATTCAAGAAGGAATTAAGACTTCTTGTTCAAAATAGCCATTCCCAGACACAGCCTCCAGTTAGTCTCCCCCTCGGACAGCAGTGGGCAGCTGGCCAGACTGGTTTTTAATGTGATTTGAATTGTAAATGTTTTGTATGGTATGTGTTAGAATGTTATGTATTTTTTATATTGCTGTACAATCCCCGCCCTGAGTGCAAGAAGGGAGGTTAAAAAGAAAATAAAACTTTTTAATGATTATTATGATTATTATTAGTATTATTATTTATTGTAAATGGCCAGAAGACTCTTCACAATCCACATGTTGGTGGTATGTGCCTTCAAGTCGTTTTTCAACTTATGGGCGATCTCACACCCAAACCGTCATGGGGTTGTTTTGGGGCAAGTTCTTCAGAGGGTGCCTTCCCCTGAAGCTGAAGAATGTGACCCCAAGGTCACCCGTGGGTTCCATGGCCAGGCAGGAAATCGGACTCTGGTCCCTATTCGCCCCGACAGTCAAACCACCCGCATACTACGATACACAAGAACGGGGATTTGACATGGAAAATGTAGTGTACTATACTTGGGCAGTAAAAATGAAATGCATAGATAAAGGAAATGGAGGGACACCCTGGTTAACAGGACACGGTGATTAGGGATCTAGGAGTCATAGTAGACCACAAGTTGAACATGAGCCTACAGTGGGTAATGCATCAGTTAAAAAACTGTCCAATGCATTCTAGCTGCATCAATGAAGCTAGTGTCTCTCAAGGGAAGTCAGAGTGCGACGCTGTTCTGCTTGGGTCAGGCCTCAGTGGAATAATCCTGTGGTCCCACTTATTCTGGGCCCACATTCAAAAAGGCTGTTGACAAGGCCACCCCACCCACAGCCACTCTTGGCATTTGGGTACGAGACGCAGCTTGGGGCTTGTGGTGCAGGTGACCAGATTCCATGGCAAAGGGAGGCCAAGGCCACTGAGCAAAAGGTAGGACATTCAAAGCAAAATGGCAGGGAAATGCAAAATGAATGCTAAAACACACTAATATAGACACATTATAATTTCCGCCCTGCTTCTTAGTCATTGCTGCTCCAAATGGAGGCCGTTTTTGGAACTCCTCCTGGACAGAGCGTTGGGAGGATGGGAACCTAACCTTGAAACGGAGGGATGTCTTTTCCCCCTGTTATGGTGTTCTTCCGCTGACCTCACACAAGGCAGAAAGCCCTTTTGGGACTTGAATCACCATCGACACCTGCATCTTGGCATTTTCCTCCGTCCCCAAAGAGATTGCAGACTCCAAAGTGGCAGAGTTTGACTTTTAACTGGCGACAGCCATTCTTGCAAAACACAACACAACACACCCCAGGCATCCCAGTGGCGCAAGGACCCCACCATCTGCATCATGCATGCCCCTTAAAACCCCCCACCAGTAGGCACAAGAATGGCAACAGTCTGCAGAGTAGAGTGGCAGAGGGACGGAGGGGAGGCACATGACAATTGGGGGGGGGGCTACCGCCAAGTGGGCAGATGGTGCCCGTCCCCGGCCCCTTAACAGACTTTCTCTTTTTTTTTTTTGGTATCAAGTGGTTCCCCAAGTCACTTGTGGGCAACTAAAGTTAGTGATAAATACAGAAACAAGAAAGGCTCTTGGTCACAGAGCCAGGCCAGCATAACAACATATAGGGCAACATGAGCCCCCTTCCTTCCCCACAATAAGGCTTGACAGAGGCCAAACGAAGGTGGCAGTTTACACACAACTATTTGCTTTCTGCTTCTTCTCTTAAAAATGTTAATACGAGACAATTTGAGGGGCTTCATCTCATTCATGATCTGACCCCAAGGCTGGAAGGACCTACCTCTGGCCCCTGGTCCCTCCAGTTTCTGGACATGGCAGTCTAGTGAGGGCTACAGGGAAGGGAGAAGGTCGGGCCCGCCCCATTTTGGGCACCAGCTTGCCATGTGCTTGTGAGAATGGCTGCTGCAAAAGGAGTCCTAGGGGCCCTTTCTGAATTGGTTGAGCTAATGCTACCATGCAGGAACCACATTTTTGGATCCAAGCAGGAGGCAAAAACCAATTCCCACCTGGGGCATCTACTTTCAGACAACCAAAAACAGAGCACAGTGGCGTTGAAGGGCACCCGTAAACATCCTCAACCCTCAAAATCCCGACCAACAACTCGACTCTTATGTGGGGTGCCATCTTCACACCAGGATACCACCCAGTGGCCCAGGCAGATCTGGTCTGGGATACACCAATGTGCAAGCGCCAACTATTGGTGTGGGGGCACAGAGTGGGATGGGACTTGTTTCTTCAGACTGGCCACTGTTTGGGGTGCAACTGCTGGTGTGTGGCGTCCAGCCATGAGAAG
>NC_056524.1:2120460-2127189 GCF_019175285.1 Sceloporus undulatus | reverse complement strand
CCCCCCGGACTTCCAGCTTGCGGGGCAGCGAGGAGTAGAGGGCACTCAGGCCAGTGGCCAGAACCTGGGGAGGAGGACAGAGGGTTGAGAAAGGCTGGCATCAGAAAGGAACCCACAACACTGAGCAATATTGCCCAGAACCTGAGCATGGCTGAATGGGGAAGTTAGGGATGTGTGGAAGGACCCAGGGATTCAGGTGGAAACAGACACCTAACAGGGGAGTGAAAACCCAAAGATCAGCTCCTCCACAAGGAAAAGATCACAATATTTTTGATGGCAAGGTGTCTCTCTCTGTGGCTTCCGAGTAGAACATTATGCATGCAGTAGAGAAATGGGGTCATATCTACAGGAAAACTGAAGGGATTCAGGACAAATGACAAGGGAGGACCACATGGCACACACTTAAACCATGGAACTCACTACTGCCAGATGAGATCAGGCTCTGGTGGAGGGTAGAGTGCGGCTTATGCCACATTGCTCTTGGGACAGCAAGGTCAGGATGCCAGGAAGCAAATAGGCACTTTGATAAGAGGCACTGGTCTGCCTACACATGACCAGTTGGCCTACCTACCTCATCTCCCCCCAAGCATTCCTACCCCCCCAGAAAATGCCCCTCCTCCAATGCCACCCCCTTTTTACCGGGCAGAAGTAGGAGCTGTCAGCGATGTAGCGGGCAACAGTGAGGCTGCCGGCGGAGACGGCCATGAGGAGGAGAAGGGCATCACGCGCCTGCTGGCCCACCACACCTTCATGGTGGATGAAGGGGATGAGGAGGGAAAAGACCAGGAGATTGGGGGGGCTCTGCTCTGAGGGGCCCTGGAAGAAGAGGTCGAGGAGGGCCGGCTCCCGGGCGACAGACACACAGAGCTGGTTGAGGAGAAGCACCAAGTTGCTCTCGAGGAGTGGAGAGGCCGACCCAGCGCAGAGACCCAGCAGCCGTAGGAGTGGGGCCAGAATGGGCTTATGCTGCAGCAGGGGCTGGTGGGACTGGCTGATCAGCATCTCAAAGAGCTTCAGCAGCTCCACTTTCCGCTCCTCTGGGATCTCTCGCTGCAGGTGCCAGCCCACCAGGCGCTCCAGCACTCCCTCTGAGACCACCAGCTCCAGGATGGGGCCCATCCCGGGGCCCTCCCCCCGTGGCCGTTCCTCCGCCAAAAGTGTCATCATCTGGTAGGTGTTGTTGCGCACAGCGCTCAGGTCATCTGCTGCCCCACCGCTGCCTCCTGGGGCCCCTCGTGAGGAGGAAGAGGAGGGCCCCCTCTTCTCCAGGATCCGCAACACCTGCAGGGAGAGAAGGACAGTAGTTTGCAATGGGGCAGCCATGGAGAAGGGTCTAGACAAACACCCTCAGCCCAGGTGTCCCTCAAAGTTCCCTTCAGGATAGGGGTTTCAGGAACAAGAGCTGGGCAAGTAGGAAGGCAGCCCTCTGGGAGTAGGGCCTGGTTCCCCAAAGCCACAAAGCAGAAGCCACAGGTGGAAAAACCCCCACCCCATCCCCTCCACCATATTTTAAGAGGCACTTCCTGAATGTTATAATGTCTTATTTGTACTTTTATTTGTGGCTGTTTTAATGTTTGCACACACACACTCATCCTGCTAGTGCTGAGCTCAGAGCCACCCCCCCCCCCCGGCCCGCCCCTCACCTGGGCCCAGTGGTTCTTGAAGACCATGAGGCAGGTCTCGGGGTCAGCCATCACAGGGCTCTGGAGGCTGGGCGTCCGACTGGCCCGGTGCCCAGCTGTTGCCCGGGGGTTCAGCTTACTCAGCCAGCTCATCCTCTCCATCGGGAAGGGCCACACTCCGCACGGAAAGGGGAAACAGAAAGGCTGCTGGCAAGTCAGAGGTCACAGATGGCCCCCTAGTATGAGTCTCGTGGTTACCCCGGCTGGCGCTGAGTGAGGAGGTTGTGCAGGCAAGAAGAGGCAGCTGGTCCACAGGGCAGAGGGCACCATGGTGCTCTAGAGGGGGCACCACGCTGGAAAGGCAAGGGACAAAATGTGAGCTGCAACAGAAGTGGGGTGGCAATGGGAAACCAGGGGGCACAATGCCCCCCAGATGCAGCAACACTACTCTGTCCTCCCACATCCCCCAAAGCTCCCCTGTTCAGCCACTAATCATAGAACCCAAGAATCCTAGAGTCAGAAGAGATCCCCAACTAAGAGGGCCTTCTCCATCTCGGCCCCCAGCCTCTGGAACGCGCTGCCCTTTGAGCTCCGCTCAGCCGCCTCCCTTACCCAGTTTAGGAAGGGGTTAAAAACATTCTTGTTCGAGCAAGCTTACCCCTGACTCCCTGACCCCTAAAGTATTCTCTCCTTGCCCCCTTCGTCAGCATGTCAAGCTGGCACAAATTGTGGTGCTTATTGTTTTATTGTAAAAGGTTTTTAATGCTATGTTTTGATGTTTTTATATTGCTGTATTGTTGTATATGTTGGAAACCGCCTTGGTCTTATAAAGGCGGTATATAAATAAACTTTTACTTTACTTACTTACTTACCAAAGGACCATCCAATCCAACCCCATCCTGCCATGCAGGATGACACCATCAAAGCTATCTTGAAAGATGGTCATCCAGCCTCTGCTTAAAAACCTCTGCTCTTTCCGAGCACCAAGAAATATCACTACCTAACTGGGGGATTATGAAGTTGCCATGTCGACATCAGTGTTGCATTAATGGATGGTGACGGCCTGAGAAGCTTAATCAAATATTTATCAGTCTGCAAAGGAAACCGGCACAGAGAAAACGTGTCCCCTCATTGTTAGCCGTTAAAGAGGACGTACGTCTGCAGAGATACAACCACATGGACGTGTCCATAGTAATTATCACATTGGTGACGACAACGATGACAACAAATTTAACCTGGATGAAAAGAGGAGGAGGAGCTGCTTCTAGGCACTTCTGGGGCCACCACATCTCTTGCTATGCCCAGAGGCCAAATGCCTGGCAATCATGGGCAGGGCACAAAACCAGTGTCAGGGAATGTATAAATATTACTCCCACCCACCCACCCATTGGAAGGTCACCTGCAATGCAGGACACAGCCCCAACCATTTGGGAAAACACACAACGGACTTTGTGTTAAAGAACAAACCTTGGATGCAGGAGATGGTGTTTTGCAAAACTCAACCCCTTTCTTATATTGTTCATCACTGCAGGACAGATAATGGGATAATCAAGCTCAGGATCTGGTGGGGTAGGAGGGTGGGGGCAGATCTGGCAATCTGCAGTCTTTGTATGCCACCGTAAATAGGACCAACACCTTTTAAATTTTTCCACATATAAATGAATATGGTTGCTGTCAGTATTTATATGCACATTCAGTAGAAGTTTTTAAAACCCCGGAAGACTTTGGACATATAACCCAGCACGGTTCATGCAGTGGTTCCCTGAGTGACCGGCCCCAATCCTCAGATGCTGGAAGTCCCCATAGTAGAACAAGGTCCACACACACACACACACACACACACACACACACCACCACCACCACCACCACCACCACCACCACACCAGACAGACAATGCCAGTGTGGCTCACCAGGTCCTAGGCATCATACCATCTATAACCCTCCTCTTCCCCACTGCTGAGAAAGCTGGTTGCCATTATCAACACCAAGAAATCTGGGGAGGTCTAAATGCGAGTCTTGTCAACTACTTGTTGCTGTGTGCCGACTTATGGCTAAGCTATTGTGGGGTTTTCTTGGCAAATTTTATCAGAAGTGGTTTGCCACTGCAATCCTGAGGTGGAGAGATTGACTTGTCCAAGGTCACCCAGTGGACTTACAAGGAGCCGGGATCAGAAACCTAGTCTCCAGAAACCTAGTCTCCAGAAACATAATCCAATGCTCAAAATACTACACCACGCTGGCTTTCTAAACATTGACATTGCCTCTTCTTTATTATGTGGAGGTTTGCCTCCACTGCATTCCTCTAGGATGAAAGGACTGTGACTTGCTCAGGGTCACCCAGATGGCTTCCAGGGATGAGCAGATGTCTAGTCCGGCACATAGACACTACCACACCATGCTGGGTCTCCTGGGGTATTCTTGGCAGGGTTTCTTCAGGGGAGTTTTGGTACCACTGACTTCCTCTGAGGCTGAAAGACACCACTGGGTTTCCTTGCCAAATAGGGATTTGAAGCCTGTTCTCCCACTCACTCACACCATTGCACCATGTGGCCGCTGTCCACATTTATGGGCAACCCAGACAGCGCTAATGAGGACAGCCTCCCCACCCCCAATTCCGAAGCATGCCCAGTCCAGTTTACAACAGGCACCCACTCTCATAGAATCATAGAGTTGGAAGAAACTACAAGGGCCATCCAGTCCAACCCCATCTTCTGCCATGCAGGAAATCACAATCAAAGCATCCTTGACAGATGGCCATCCAGCCACTGTTTAAAGACTTCTAAGGAAGGAGACTCCACTACAATCCAAGAGAGTGTGTTCCACGGTCGAACAGCCTTGACTGTCAGCAAGTTCCTCCTAATGTTTAGGTAGAATCTCTTTTCCTGTAGCTTGTATCCATTGTTCCGGGTTCTGTTCGCTTGAGCAGCAGAACACAAGCTTGCTCCCTCCTCAATATAACATCAGAATCATACAGTTGGAAGAGACCACAGGGCCATCCAGTCCAACCCCCTGCCATGCAGGAGCTCCCTAGCAATCACAATAATATCTGACATATACCCATCCAGCCTCTCCAAAGGAGACTCCACCACTCTTCCCGTCTAGACACTATATTACTATTGATGCAGCCTAAAATTGAATTGCTCTTTTTAGCTGCTGCATCACACTGTTGACTCATGTTCAACGTGTGGTTTACTAGGACTCCTAGATCCATTTCACACGTATAAGTTTCCTTAAGCCAGGTGTCCCCATCCTATATCTATGCATTTCATTTTTTTCTACCTAAGTGCAGTATCTTAGATTTCTCCATGTTGAATTTCATTTTGTTAGCTTTGGCCCAGCTTTCTAATCTTAATTTGTTTTATTTATATACCATTATTCCAAAGATCATAGCGGTGAACAGCAAGTAAGCTAATGAGCAAGTAAGCTAATTTGCCCCCAACAGTCTGGGGACTCATTTTAGCTCCCTCCTCGGAAGGATGCAAGCCTGAGTCGAGCTTGGGCCCTTTTGCTGGTCTTGGGCCCTTTTGCTGGTCTTGAACTCGCAACCTTGTGGTTTTGAGTGAATGGCTGCAGTACAGGCATTGAACCACTGCGCCACCAGGGCTCCAGTTAATCTTAATCTTATTAAGGTCATTTTGAATCTTGATCCTGTCCTCTGGGGTATTAGCTATTCCTCCTAATTTGGTGTCATCTGCAAATTTGATAAGTATGCTCCCAATTCTGTCATCCAAGTCATTGATAAAGATGTTGAATAGCCCTGGTCCCAGGACAGAACCCTGTGGCACCCCACTGGTCACCTCTTTCCAGGACAAAGAGGAGCCTCTGCTGAGCACCCTTTGGATTCAGCCAGTCAACCAATTACAAATCCACCTAACAGTCACAATGTCTAGCCTACATTTTACTAGCTTGTTTGCAAGAATATTGTGGGGGACCTTGTCAAAGGCCTTAGTGAACAGCTGAAATCAGGGAAGAACAGAAATCTTTTAGAGAAGAGATAAGGCAGGATTTACAAAAAGAACTGCAAGGTTTAGTAAATAGTGAAATTGAGATATGCTGTATCTACAGCATTCCCTTTGTATACCACCAAGATGGTAATTTTATTTAAAAAAAGTTTTCAAAGGGATAGCTGTCTTTGTTGTTGTTTGACCTCATTTCGGACTTATGGTGACCCTAAGGCAAAACTATCATGGGGTTTTCTTGGCAAGATTTGTTCAAAGGAGGTGTGCCATGGCCTTCTCCTTAGGCTGAGAACATGTGGCCTGTCCAAGCAAACCCAGTGGGTTTCATATCCAAGCTGGGAATTGAACCCTGGTCTCTTGAGACTACAAAACCTTCAACAGCTCAGGAGATAGGAACATAAAAGGCTGCCAGACTCCAGTTCTGATTCACATGGGATTTAATTTGCATCTTGACTACTTCTGTTTGCACAGCACTGCTTGTATTTTAGGAAATATTTAGATTCCTGTGATTTAAAACTTTGAGGTATCTGTGCTGCATGATTTTAACAGTTTCGAGGCAGGACCGTTGCCCTGAGCCTCTCTGAGGAAGGGTGCGGCACCAATCCAACCACACCCTCAGCAATCAGTTTGCAAAGGAAAGCTGTCAAGGGAGGTCCAAAGGGCAAGCTTTTGGAGCCTGTTGATTGTGGGTTCCTCCTGGCAACTAAGGACTGCTTTCTCTTGCTGTCTCCTCTGCCCTCCTTCTCTCCTACCTAGGATTTAAAGTGTCACACACCTGCTGGGCTGTGCGACTTTGCTCCAAAATATTAGCAACAAAAACACGCACAAGATGAACAAACACAAACCCAAGGAAACCTAAGGCTGTCTGGCTTTGGAGAGACACACTTTGGTTTAAAGGAACTACAGTTGACCCCTCATATCCACCGATTCTTTATCCACGGATTCAACAATTCCTGGCATGAAAATATTCCAAAAAGATATATATGCCAAAAAGCAAATATTAATTTTGCTGTTTTATGTAAGAGACACCATTGCATGTTTTTGCTATTATGTGCATGTTGTTTGCAATTTATGGTGACCCTAACATGAATCCTGGGGTTTTCTTGACAAGATTTTTTCAGGTGAGGTTTGCACCTTCCTCCAACCAC